>NW_024869149.1:5590-25163 GCF_013358625.1 Macadamia integrifolia
AAATGCCGAAGCTTAAAAATAGAAAACTTATAAAGAAATGCATTAAATAAATAACAGCTTTTCTACTGCTATTCCTAGACAGTACAGAAAGATGCAATGCCTAGATAACAGCAGAATAACTAAAACAAAATCTTCCATTAACAACATAAGCACACTTTTAATTTCACAGTCCAAAATCTATCTACTGTAGATTCATATTGCCAGGAGAAAGAAAAACAACAGCTAAATAAAAAGGAAATAGCGATGAACTGACAAGAAGAATCTTCTCTGAAGCATTTCCCATAGAAAAATTTGGCGAAAAATGAAAACTAGAAGCATATACTCAACAACTATCCATCAAATTTAGAAAACTTCAAACAGAGAAATCAAATTTTAATTGATTGTAATGAACGAAAAAAAAATTATTGACCAAAGTTGACAATAAACAAAGAAATCAAATTTACATCAATCGCAAACATGCAAGGGACAACTTGAAACTCGATCAAAACATACCTGTTATTAATCCAATAACGCAGGCCAACACCATATAATTTCAGGAAAATAACTCCAGAGGTTTGAAGAGTGCATCAAACCCTAAGAATCGGATATGTATCTCAATTTCAAGGAAGATACACTTGGAACAATTCTTAGAAACGCTTTTCAAGCTTCCAGTATCACAGAGAGCTCAAAACCGAAATCAGCAACCGGAGTATAAGGAACTGAAAACGAAGGAAGAAGAAGAAGAAGAAGAAGGAACTGAAAATGAAATGGAAAACGAATTCTCGGTAACTCAGATCATCATTTGTTTATACATATCAGAAAGAAAAACTAAGCGAGAATCTGAATATCATTTAATGGACTTCAACCTGCAACCTCTTCGCCATAGCTGACAAAAAGAGAGAGAAAACTCAATACTCAACTAAAGCTTTTGATTTCAGGTTCTAGTCTCTTTTAATTAAACTGATTCGCCGCGTATTGCCGCCTCGACGAAGTGGGGGAAAGTTGAAACTACCGTTAAGATTTTCCATGAAACCGATACGATTTTTTCAAAGTCGAAACGCGAGCCCTTGTTCAAGTAATGATATTACATGAATGCCACTGTTCATGGATATGAGAGGAACGCTAACGTATCATATTACGTACCAAAAAACACATGAATTGTTGACAAGTCAATAGTTTTAATGGTTGATATCAGTTATTTGACAAAATCTGATGGTTTGGATGAGATGGAATGGTGGTACATGAGGAATCGTTATAGTGATAACCACATTAGATACTTCCTTACATGGTTCCCTAGGTCAGATATGGACTAATGGCGACCTTTCCCAAGGAAATTTATATAAAAAACGAAAGGGAAGGAAAAGAACAAGGGTTGCTTGGGGGAAAGAAAAGAACAACTGGGCAAGCAAGACCTTTCAAACAGAAAAAAAGCAGCCACTTGTCCGCCACGCATACATGAGAGACACGAAACGGCTTATGGCTGTCATTTGTGCACACTATTCTGTAGCTGTGGGCCAGGTACAAGGTTTCAAAATCATTTTGGTTCATTCTGGTCGATCCGAACCAGAATTGGAACCAACCGATTCGGTTATCAATTTCGAGTTTGGAAAATCTGGCCAGGGATCGAATAGTTAGGTTTTGAAAACTCAGCTCATATTGGTTGATCGGGATCAGAATCGGTACATGTCGATCCAGATTCCGAGCCATACCTGTACAATAACTATTATTTAGGGATTTTTTTCCTTCTACAAATTTTGGACCGATTCTGGTTCATTTTCGTCTGACTTAGATCAGAATCGGTTGAAACCAATACAGATCCCGGTTCCTACTTTTAAACCCTGGCTAAAACTTCTGATTACGGCTTAGGTTTTCTATTTTGGAAGGCAGAGAAAGAAAGGGTATGTGCCGTAAACTAAGAGGGCGGCACCAACAATGTACTAGTCTATGGAATTTGAAACATGGTAATTCAAAGTCCAAACCATGACTTATCAGTTATCTATCAAACAAATAAAATAATCTTATTAACTACAGGTTGTGTAGGGAAAATCCTACAATGGGTATGTAGAAACCTTTTTTTTTTTCAAGAAATAACGTTGAAAGGTTGCCAAAATAGAAACCAAAGGAAAACAAGACACGGCTCCCCTAGTCAAGGAGTTAGTTACGCTATTAATCACCCTGAAAATAAGGACGAAAGATACAATTATGAAGAGAAAATGTGTGTAGATGCGTAATGTCATGTAAAATGTGCAACACTTCAATAGGTGGGTAGGGATGGGGGGCATTGATCAGCAAGATCAGCTCCTTGCAGTCTGATTTCACATCAAAATCATCTATGTCTTCTAAGATACTGTAGAGGAGACCTATTCTAATTGCCAAAACTTCCCCTTGGAAAACAGAGGAGATGCATGAAGGGGAGGAAACAATCACTACAGGGTTACCTTGACAATTTTGAATCACACAACCGACCCCCTTATCTCTTGGAGTGCATTATCCGTGGTGTGCTTAAGAAAAAGGGGAAGCGGAGAAGTCCAGCAGAAAGGAGTCGCAGGATTTGTAGAGGAGGAGAGAGCTGGGCCTTCTTGGAGTAAAAAGATACTTTTGAGTACTCATGTAGTTGACTTTCATCATGATAAATCACCTCCTAGGGGGGAGTGGTTGATGCCTTTGAAGAGGAGCTCATTACGAGCATTCCATAGAGACCAACAGACAAAAGATGCAAGATCAGAAGTAATTTTGCCGAGTTGCTTGTTTGAGGAGGATAAAGTGCTCCAAAAATCAATGAGATGATGCAGTTTGGGATCACATTGAGGAGGAGAGAAGGAAAGCCGATTCCCAAGCTAAACCGCTCGAGCAAACGGGTAATCAAGGAAAATGTGTTTAATTGTTTCCATTTGTTCTCCATAACAATGACGAGCGGGATCGATGGTGGCTCGACGTTTACTAAGCCCAGTGGCCGAGGCAAGACCCTCCACACACGCTCTTCACAGAAAACTGCGAATTTTAGGAAGGTCGCGACACGTCCAGATTTGTTTCCAAACAGAGGGAGGAAGCTGTCTAAGAGGTCTAGTAGATGAAGAAGCACTCATAGCCAAGTCCCTATTGTTGATCTAATTACAAAGTAGTGGTATGCTGATTTAGCCGAGTAGACACCATCCTTTGCACCTCCCCACACCCTTTTATCGCTCTGTGAAAAGAGGTTGAGCTTAATTTTCAGAATCATTGCTTTGTCTTTCGAGTGAAACAATTCATCCAACAAGTCCATATTCCAAGAACTATTTGCTTCATCAATAAGGCCTCAATAAGGCTAAACACCATCAACCCATTGATCGGGTCATAATTATTCATGAAATTAGTATTCAATTGTTAATTTTAATTAGGTTTTCATAATTAATTTGACAATATATTTGGATGATCTTTGATTGTAGGATTTTCAAGAGATGTCCACAGGTTTGATGCTAAATGGATAGAGATAGTTCAGTTTAGAAACAAGGGCAAATGATCAAAGGCAGATTTGGAATTTTCAAGAGAAGAAGTGAATAAAAAAAATAAAAAAGGGAAATTGAGGAGGAGAGAGAAACCCCACAGTTCTCCCTCCCTCCTTCTCTTCTCCCTCTCCTATTTTCTCCCATCCTTCTATCCCTTCTTCTACTTTCTCTCATGTTTTTCTCTTTCCTTATCCAAAATAGAATTCAGAGTCTCTCTCTCCCACTTTACCCAAAAAATCTCACATATTTTCTCTCATCTCTTTTCTCCCATGCACGATTCTTTCCCTTCCACCAAACCCATCTCTCTCTCTTTTCTACTAGCCTTTAAAATCCTCTCCTAATTCCCCTATCCACCCATGGTTCTCACTCCCCATGTTTCTCTCTTTCTCCCCTTTGTCCTCAGCCAGCACTCTCTCTCTCTCTCTCTCTCTCTCTCTCTCTCTCTCTCTCTCTCTCTCTCTCTCTCTCTCTCCCCTATTTACTCACTTTTCCCTTTCCCTCCTTTTCTCTCCTAATCAAATTCCATTTCTACCATCACACACACCCCTCTTTCTCCCTATATACCTCTCTTTTTACACTCTTCATACTCATTCTTTAGGACTTAGGCTACTATATCACACCCCTCAAATACATCACCTCTTGCTGGTTTTTCTTTCTTGGTTCTCATAGTTCTTCTTTCTTCTTGGATTGCACTTTTTTATAGACAAATTTTCCTAGACAGCATTATATAGAGAGGATTACCATTGCGTCAAGGGTTCATTACCATCATCATCATTACTACCCTTCATTCATTAGTACCATGAGTGGCTAAGTACCTTTTCTATTTTTAGGTTTAGATGAAGTTGAGTTATTGTCATTTAATTAGTACCAAGGTGACATCCCTTGGTGTATACTTTTTGCGGACGATATTGTTTTATTAAATGACACAAAATCAGGACTCAATGCTAAACTAGAGCGATGGAGAGCTACCCTAGAAACAAGAGGCCTTAAGATAAGCAGATCAAAGACTGAATATGTGAAGTGTAACTTTAGCCACTCTACGAGAGATAATAACGAGGTGACTATTGATGGAAGAGAGGTTAAGCAAAGTAACTATTTCAGACATTTGGGATCTATCATTAATAAGAAAGGCGATATAGAGGATGATGTTTCACACAGGATTAAAGTGTAATGGATGAAGTGGAGGAGTGCATCTTGAGTCCTATGCGACAAACATGTACCAGTTAAACTTAAGGGAAAATTCTACCAAACAGTCATGTGCCAGACTATGATTTATAGGTCATAATGTTGGGCCGTTAAGAAGCAGCATATTGATAAACTAGGGATAACGAAAATGAGAATGCTAAGATGGATATGTGAGAAAACTAGATGGGATAAGGTAAGGAATGATCAAATTATGATAGATCTAGGGGTTGCCCCAATTCCTGGCAAAAGCTACGAGAATGTCATTTGAGGTGGTTTAGGCATGTTCCACGAAGGCCACTAGATGCCCCAGTAAGAAGGAGTAACTTGATTCAGATACGAGGGTTCAAAAGAGCTAAAAGTAGGCCAAAAATGACCATAGGAGAGATGGTGAGGAAATACATGCACAAATTAGGCTTTGTCCCAAGTATGATTTTAAATAGAGCAGATTAGAGGGTTAGAATCCAGGTAACAGACCCGCTTTAGTTGTGCCTTACTTTGTAGTGATTACTATTCTGTCTCTTTTATCACCTTCCTATTTTTGTTCTTTGGCTTTGCTTGGATCCATTTAGTCGACCCCATTAAATTGGAACAAGACTTTGTTGTTGTTGTTGATGATGTTGTTGTTGTAATTTCTGGTTGAAATTCATATTTGATTATTTAATGTTAATGACCCCCTTCCATTGTGGATATTTTTTAATGGTTAAATTAGTTTATAATGTTTGTTTTTGTGATTCAGTTATTCTATTCAAGCAATCGTATTTTATGTTAATTTTTGGGATACACTAATGATAGCCTTTAACCAATCAAACTATTCGTGCTAAGTGAAAGCGATAGACGATAATACTTGACATAATAGGTTATGCTTATTGTAGCCAGAGATTATAGTTTTGTAGTTGCACTGGAACTTATAGTTTCAGTAAACTGAAGTATGAACCAGAAATTGGTAAAAATACCAAAACATATTCGAGACCTAAGGATATCTTCTTCTCATTAATTCTTGTTCTTGTTAATTGGTTTACTTAGTTTTAATTTCATTTCTGAATTTTACAAAATTTAATTTTTAAAACAACATTCACCTCAATCTTAGTAGATTTAGCCTTTTAGTTTTCTGTGGGTTCGACCCCTTTCTTACCACTATCTCATAGTTTGGGTAGAGTTTATTTTGATTCGTTCACGACAACGATCAGGCGCCATGGGAGTTAGCGAGGTCTCTTGATCAAAACTTCATCGTTACATAATTCTTTAGGGCCACCCGCCTTAGGTTCGTTCACTAGAGCCCAGAAACTCCCGGTTCGTACGTGATGCGGGGGTCATGTACGAGCCCAGGGGGGATTTAGTCGGCCTAAAGTCGGATACCCCTCCTGTTTAAAAAAAAAAATTTGGGATTTTGAAGCTTGTGATTAGCGGTTGATGGAAGCCAACAATCATCCATAACTCGGATGCTCTTACCATCATCATCCACCCACAATACTAGTCACCGAATTTGAAGAACATATAATTCCTTCCAAACTTTAGCCACAAAAAAAGAAGGGAAAAAGATCCCACCCCAACAATGTAGAGATGTTTCTTCACATTTTCTCACATTTTGCATGTGAGTCCTTTCTCTCTCTCTCTCATTTTACCATGTGGTTTTGTTATTGGACGAAACTGTCTTTCATTATCCCCCACGGTGATTGGTGTGGATGGAAGATTTTCCTCACATTGTCGACATGGAAAACCCTCTTCCAAAAAATAAATAAATAAAATACAAACTATCATGTTTAAGGGTGGAATATGGACGATGAATCTTCTTAATTATATATTTGACAAATGGTATTTGTCCATGCATGAAATTGAGTGTAAAGTAGATCCCTTTTACAAATCTCATATTTATGGTTAAGGATGTCAATTTTGGTCCAAAATTGGGAAACTGTCCTAGAATCAACCAGCTAAAACCTGAAATCATAATGGGACGGTTTTAGTAGCTGGCTTTGGGATTGGTTGTTAAATGGAATGAGTCGGTTCTAGGATGGGTTTCCCAATAGATCCACAATGAAAAGCCCAATAAGGAATTTCTAGGACCCATGTAATATGCTTAAATTAATTATTTAGGGTTAGTCAATAATGGCTATGACTTATATAAGGGTTTCAGGTTGTAATTATACAAAAAAACTAAGAGTTATTAGTTATGTTGTTAATTGTTATTACTAAATTCTAATGGAATCGGATTGCCTTGTTATTAAACATAACCGGATCCTAGTTTTGGGACCGTTGAGTAAATAGGAGAGTTCTAGTATTGGCCACTTGGGACTAAAGGTGTTATTTGGTTCGATTTTGGAGTATACGGTGCAGTCTGGTTCGGTTCATATTTATTTGGCTGAAACCAAAACCGCACTGTTTACTAAATGGTTGCACTTTCTGAAACCGCAACCATTTAGTAAATGGTTTCGGTTCTACGGTTTTTAAATGGTGTCAATTATTTCACGATTTTAAACGATTTTGATTGTGGTTTATTCCATACGGTTTCCAAACGGTTAGCAATCGGTTTGCTACTTTATTCACATGCTTACTAAAATTTGCTTTTGTTGATAAATACTTCAATCTTGTATCAAATTAAATGAGACATTGAACAAGCAAGGATTTAACTATATAACTATATAATATGAGTAAATTATTGAATAGAATATTGGACAGTCTCTATGGTCCTTAATTCTTCCCTAAATTAAACTATTATGTTTTGTTAAACAACCAAATATTTAATCGTTATAGGATTAATCGGATCGGTTGTGACAGTTTAAATAATTCGATTTTCATGGTGTCAATTCGGTTTGAAACCAATGGGTTAAACCGTTAAAATCGACCCGAACCATTTAACTAATCGTTCTTAAACTTGAACCAGAACCAAACCGTTTACTAAACGGTTTTGCGGTTTCGATGTAAACGGCTCAATTCGATTTTGGTAAACGATTTAGATTTCAAATTCACATCCTTACTTGGGACTGAAACCGATGAGGAACTATCCCAATTATATAGAACCATCCTCCTTTGACACCCTTATAGATGGGTGATTAGGGCATCAATTTGGAGGCTGAACTGGAAAAGAAAATTTTAATGATAAATAAAAATAAATAAATAAATAAATAATCAATTGATAGTGACTAAACACATGAAACCAAAGTGATCGAATAAAAAAGAAGAGGGTGTTTCATATGATGTCGGAACACTATTTTGCACCAATAGGGTGGGGTGATGAAAATTCAATAGGAGACATTTATTGAGGAGAAATGATGAGGATCCATAGCTGAAATGTGAGAAGGAATGCATAAGAATCTACACACCGACATTCTGCAGTTCCTTCTCATATAAAGAAAATAGGTAATTCTGCCATTGAAAATGCCCCTATACTTTGGAACGAAGTGACCACCATTACTATGGTCATAGAATACTAAATTATGCGTGTTTGGATGCTAAAACTGTTTAATGTTTATGAAAAAGCAGTTTCTCTTGCCATGGTCGCTGCTTCGTTTTTGCCCAGAAAGGGATTGTTCATGATATGTCAGAGATTAAAGATTTCAAGGAAGTTTATCCTATATGGTACCACACGGGAGCCTCGATTATAATTGCAAGCCTATTATCTTAACATAGACTTAACACTTGTCTAATGAAAACTCTATATATTGAAAAATTCTTTAAGTTAGATGCATATAAAAGTTTATGTTGTTATTAAAAGAAGTCGTTGTCTTGTATATTTTTTCAAGTATACATGTGAAATGGTGGGATTTACTTTTACGGGACAAAAATGAGTTATATTGAAAGATAAAAACATAAATTTCCAAATCACTTGACACATTAAGGGGTGTAAATAAGAAAATCCTAACTTGTAGTTATTTCATATGACTTATTGTGAAATTGAAATATTTTGATGATTTAAGAATCAATTCAAGCTTACAACTTTGGCTGAGTATTGAATGAAATTAGTGATTAAAGGTTCAATTACCTTTTTTAAACCCCACCCCCACCCCCCACAAAAAAAAAAAAGTTTCAACAAACTAGCGAATAAAGAATAACATCTATATTACCAGTGAAGGCATAGAGCCTAAAATGTTCTTAAGAAGGGATTTTTTTAATCAAATCTTTTATGTACCAAATAAGTTTTGCCATTTTGGTATAACACATTTCTTTTAATGAATGTCAAGTCTTATAATAATTTCACATGTGTATATACTAAGCGTGTGCAAGAAATCGACAAAATCTTGTAAATGACAAATTAGTAAGCAGTCATTTTAATTATTTCAGAGACTCTTTTGGGAGAAGGCTTTACATGCTATCCACTTATATTGACATCTTACATATCAAGCCAGTAACAAGGAGCAAAACAAAAGGAGGCATTCAAAAAAAAGAGGCTATCCAATTATTTCAGACTCTTTTTTTTTTTATCTTTCCAAATGTTTGATTGTATTTTTGAATGTCCTATTGGAATTTCGAGTCATTTTAAACACTTCATACCAAGCCAAGTATTTTACCGTTCCATTTTAAGTAACTGTAGTCCCTCTCCCTCCTAATTGGTATCTCCTATCCTGCTTGGTTAGAGAACACTCTTCCTTTCCAAAATTTAAATAAATAAATAAAATTAAAACAAATGGAAGGGGTAATCAAAAGAATGTTCCATATTCCAATACACCTACAAAGAGGAACCATGACACTCCCTTAGTAAAGAACATAAAAAGGCCAAAAAAAAAAAAAAAAATTCCATCAATCAACAAATATTGCATCAGATCAAAAACAAGAAGAAGAAGAAGGTATGCAATTGAATTCAAATCCCAGATAGAAACTCTCTTGGACCACTGGAGATTTATTTAGAGACCACCTTCTCATCTGATGATGTAACATATCGTTTCCAGAACCAGTGGTTCTCAAAAAGAAAGACTATCTCTTCTATGGGGACTTGCTTTGTTTCTGGCAAGAGGAAGTAAATGAAGCAAGTCATGCCCAAAATCAAGGCTGCAAACAGCAAGAAGATTCCATACTGGAGGTGACACAGAGATACTAAGAAACATTGTGCAACCAGAGCTGTAAATAAGAGGTTGTTGCAGACAACTATACTCTGCCCAGCTGACCTTGTTTCCAAAGGGAAGAGCTCACTTGTTACTAACCATCCCAAAGGACCCCATGACCATCCATAAGCAAGAACAAAAGCACAAATCATTACAACTAGGATGGCTGCATATACTTTAGGTATTTCATCACCATGTCCAAACTTGAGGCCAAGAACAATGGCCACCACCAGCTGCAGAAAACACGAAATTAAACCATTAATTCAATTAAGCCCTCTTGATTAGTATTACATTTGCAGGAAACCAACAGAGTCTAAAGGGGAGAAGGGAAATTACCATGGAGATGATCATTTGACAACCAGCTTCCATGAAGAGGAACCTCCTACCTTTCCTATCAACAATATACATCGAAACGAATGTTGCAAGCACAAGCATACCATTGGTTATAATGGATGAGTATAGAGAGGTGTTTGAGCTGAAACCCAATGTCTGAAAGATGACAGGGGAATAAAAGAGTATGGAATTCATGCCAGTGAGCTGCTGGAATGCTGGGATGCCCAAAGCTGCTATCACTAACTGTGGACGATTCTTTCTTGCGAAAAGGTTCCTGAAAGGATGCTTAATGGCACGAGCTAGTTCACTTGCATTTTGGAGATCCTGGAACTCTGCATCTACATTGCTGGTGCCTCTAATTTTTTCCAAATTCACTCTTGCTTGCTCTAGTTTTCCTTGCTCAACAAGGCTATTGGGTGTCTCAGGAAGGAAAATTCCCCCAACAAACATAAGACCAGCAGGGACCATGGCTAGACCAAGAGACAATCTCCAACCCCATGGATGGACTTTGTCTGTAAAGTAGTTGATGATATTTGCCACAAAAATCCCAACGCAGGTAGTTAGCTGGAACAGTTGGTTAACCATACCTCGGATCTTTGGAGGTGCTGTCTCTGAAAGATAGAGAGGGACAGCTTGATTTCCAAATCCAATGCCAAAACCCAGAAGGATTCTGCCGATTATGAGCATTGCAATGTTGACAGCGCAGGCATTCAAGAGCCCTCCAAGGAAGAAGCTGACAGAGCCAAAGAGGATACTTGCTCTCCTTCCCTTTGTTCTGGTCAAATATGAGGCCCCAAATGTGGAGACAAGGCCGGCGAAGTAGAGAGATGAAGTGAAGAGTGTGAGGATCTGGTCATCGTACTTACAGTAATCTGTCTCATTGAGATGTTGATGCTTCCTTGCTAAAACCCTGGGGAAGAAGATTTTCAAGAAGTCATCCATGGAAGTCACACCACCTGAAATTAAGAAGAAGATCAATCAAAGATAGAATAATATAGCCATTCATGAAGTACTAACCCTACTCATAGATTGCGGTAGACCTCTTGCTCACTTACTGAATTCTCATACTCTGCAGGAATTCCTTACAGCATTCAACGTTACAAAGCATAATCTGGTTCTCTGCTATCCAATCCTATATCGTTAATGGTGGTATCTAGTCTTAGCTCTCAATGCCAACTAATTGCACTGTCTTGGTGGGCCTTTTGGGTTTGGGTAACTCAACCCCCCAAAAAACTCACACAACCAGGATTACTAAATTTATAACACAACCCAGATCACAAATTGCTAGAGGGAGAGAGAGAGAGAGAGAGAATCAGTGAACTTTCTAAAAAAGACCCATATCTCAAATTGCTAGAGAGAGAGACCCAGGATTACTAACTTATCATAAGACCACCCAGATCACAAATTGCTAAACAGAGGAGGAGAGGGAGAGAGAACAATTGAGACCATAAAGAGAGAGAAGGGTTACCAGAAACACCAAGATCATATCCAAAAAGAGAACCCCCAAGCGCAGCAACGCAACAGGCAAAGATAAAATGATTTGTGATTCTATACTCATAGAGGTGAGCCCTCTTTGCAGCCTCAGGGTCTACAAATCCTCCCCCTGCCATTGATGATAAAAATAGATCCCCCTTTCTCTTTCAAGCTTCCTCTCACCTCTCTTTGCCTTTCTCTCACTCTCTCCAATTACATCAAGAATCAAGATAAACAGAAGAACAAAACAAACCAATCCCCTTTGGGAAAAAATAAATAAATAAATAAAAGGAGAGGGAAACAAAGAAGGAAATCCTATGAAGTGGAGGAAAGAACACAAGAAGTTCCCAGTTCTCAGGAACACATATATATGTGCTTGAACAGACTCTACAGTCGATCATTATTGAAAGCGAAAGGTTAAACGAAATAAACGAAAAATCTAAAAATGAGAAAGACAACTAATCTCCAGTGATTTTATCTTAGGAACTGGACAACCCTCACATCCACTTTACACGGCTTATTAATCTGATCTCTAAATTTAAACTTTCTCTTTTATTATAGCCAACTGTGTATGAACTTTGATTGGTTTTTGGATAACCGGATTAGGAGAGAGTAAATCCATCCGCGTCTTTTTCTCGTCATTTTGATCCAAGTAAATCTATCCACGTCTTTTTCTTGTCATTTTGATCCAAGTAATCTATCCACGTCTTTTTCTTGTCATTTTGATCCAAGTAATTAATTATCTTAACTACTATTCTCCGAAATCCACTCACTCATTCATTTTCTCTCCACCGCAAAATTCTCTCTTTATGAAACAAAACAAGCTTTTTTATTTTTTCAGTTCATGGCCTCCGCCTCATGTGTTGTTCGTCTTTAATCAATAATTAATGATGAATTAGTTGACTTGGAGTCTTAAATTTTCCAAACTAACTTCTGACAAATTTAGGAGAAACAGTTGAAATGAAAGATTATATAACGAAGCGTCTTGAATTTTGGTTGTTTCTGCAACTAATTCGGAAGTCATGAACTGAAAGAGGTTTCTTATACAGTCGTATTCTTTCTACATGACAAGAAATGACCAATTCGTTAGGTGTTAAGTACATGGTAGACCAGGATTTCTCTTTTTCTGGTAAAATGGTAGATCTACTATCTACCAATTGGTTGGCCTAGTGGTGGAAATGTCGTCAATCCATCATTGCTCAAGTCGGCTGGTTGTGGATTTGAATCTTGGCATGCCTACTATTGTCTATTGGTCCTGTGGAAGCGTCGGTTACCGTACTAGGGCTTGTCCTAGGGGCTAAGATCACTACCATGGAACACCTCTTTTTATTACCAAAAAAAAAAAATGATAGTTGATACAGATTTGGATCAATGTTTACAGGAAAGTGCTAACCTAAGTCTTAGAAGGAGGTCGTTTGTTTGACTCAGGTCTAACATTCTGTAATCCCCTCTTTCCTAGGTCACGCTTCTATGAGTTGGGATGCAGTTACCTTTGGGCTGCCATCCTAGTTGGCCATGGACCCTAGATAGAATATGTGCCAAAAAAGAAAACTTGACTGTAGTACTTGTTTTTCCTGAGTATAATCTCTGTCTCCATAAAAAACAATGATACGATCCCAAAATAAGCTTTCATAGGTTAATAATGTTAATGGGTTACAATGTGTTAATAATGTTAATAGGTTATAATGTCTAGTGTTTCACCGCTTGCAAAACTAGGCTTGTTTCAAAGGGTTGTTATGAGGCTGAAGGCCTCTAGACCTCGAGGAATTGGCCCACCCTGCGGGTTAGCCCTTTTGGAATAGGCCCACATTGTGCATTATCTTCGTTACTAGTGAAGCTGCAACAAATTGGTGGGTCCATTCAAGGGTTCAAAGGCAGCACCCCCGAAAAATTTGTTAGGAGGCTATATATATATATGGGTATTTCAGTAAATTTCATATATAGGGTTTGCTGTTATTTGTAGTGCTAGTTTCTTTCTCTGTAAGTAATCAGAGAGAGGTGCGAGAATATATAGTTGTAACCCTATTTTCCATTGATAGTAAAATATATCTCATTTCACCATGAACGTAGAAAATCTTTCCGAACCATGTAAATCTTTGTGTGCCTTTGTGTGATTGTTCTTTGAGATTTCCATTCTTTTTCTGCATCGTTCTGGGATTTTGTTTATACACTTGACCATATTTCTTTTTTAATCCCAAGCATAGCCATCCCTTTCCTTCCTTACCTTGACTCTCATTTCCAAATAACCAATATTTGATATGAGTGTATGGTTCCTAACCTGTACTTGAGACTGAGCGAAGGATTTGAATATTACATAATGAATCAATAATATGTGGAAGATCTGAAAAATCTAGGAGAAAAAGCAAAGGCTATTAATTGTTGTCTAGTGTACTCCAACATTGGAATTTTCTGAAAAAGACGTATCATTTAAGTTGAATGATTGTCATTTTCATAGTAAGTTGATCAGTATTCTCATTTTGTGGTTAGTTAGATCAGTATAAATCAACATTTATTTTTGAGTCCCCAGCATTACCAAAGTGCAAAGATTACTGCAATATAACTAAGCCTCCATCCGTCTACTCTTTGTCATTGTGTGGTGCAAATCTTACATGATGCCCCTGGCTTTTGATGCCAGCACTAAGGGTGTTAATTGGTTCGGTTTTGAAATATACGGTGTGATTCAGTTTAGCTCACATTTATTTAGTTGAAGCCAAAACCACACCATTTACTAAACATTTGCACTTTCTGAAACAACTATTTAGTAAATGGTTTCGGTTCCACAGTTTTAAACTATTTTGATCACTATTTATTCCATACAGTTTCTAAACGGTTAGCAATCTATTTGCTAGTTTATTCGCATGCTTAATAAAATTTGTTTTAGTTGATAAATGATTCAATCTTGTATCAAATTAAATAAGGCATTGAACAAGTAAGGATTTAACTACATAACTATATAATAAGAGTAAATTATTGAATATACTGTTGGACAACCTCTATGGTCCTTAATTCTTCCCTAAATTAAACCATTATGTTTTATTAAAACAACCAAATATTTAATCATTATACAGGTTAATCGGATCGATTTTGACGGTTTAAATGGTTTGATTTTATGGTGTCAATTCAGTTTGAAACCAACGGATTAAATGGTTAAAACCGACCCGACCCATTTAACTAATCGGTCTTAAAATTGAAACTAAAACCCAATCATTTACTAAACGATTTTGCGGTTTCGATGTAAATGATTCGATTCAATTTTGGTAAACAGTTTTGATTTCAAATTTACATCCTTAGCCAGCACGTTCCTTAAAACACCAAAGCTTATAGAAACAAAGTTAAATTTGGAATGAAAGAGCATAATAGCAGCCCATCCACTACAAATAAGAAGTTTGATCAATGCACCCATGCAAATTATGATAAGGCACTCATCAGATGGTAAAGTTTGGTAGTCAATCAAAGGCATAAAATCATAATGAGTATAGATATGAGGTGGAGGATGCACATAAATAGAAAATAAAGCATGGTTAGCAGTCCAAACATAAGTAAAATTAATGATAAGAGAGGAGGAGAAGGGTTGTTTTGAAACATAGATTTGACCCTAAAAAGTCAATAAAATACATAAAATTTTCCGAAATAGACATGACTCGATGGATATCAAGAGGCATATGGAATCAACTGGCAATACCCCACATGGGGTGAATTGGATGGGTACTTTTTTTCTAACTTAAAATACTTTTGAAGACCTTCTGTTATCACTACTTGGAAGAGTTGGTAGACTCAACAAAGTATGACTTTTTTACAGCTAGCTTACATGGCTCTTGGTTTCAACTACTTGCAATTAAAGATTAATAAACAAGCAAACAAATGCAAATGAAGAGAACAAGAAGAAGGGAATAGAGAGACAAGGAAGAACTTAGCAAGAAGGGAGAGATAGACAATGAAAGACAATCAATTTTAGAGTGGTTTAGATCCAATATCCTATATCCACTAAACATGTCCACCATATTAAGAATTTCTTTTTTCCATTATGGGGATTCAATCTCTAAATGACAGGAATCAAGCCTTGCAAACTAATCACAGTCTCTTGGATTGGCACCCAAACTATCAGACAAGGATTTCCATAACACAATTAAAATCCCTCGGATTGAGCACCCAAGCCATACTTGGCGAAGGATTTCACATAAACTCAATCGTATCCCTTTGGTTGAGTACCCAAACCACCCTACCAAGGATTACCTTCTTTATACACACATTACAACCGTGATCTCTTTCAAGTTTACACTAAAATCATAGCAAAATATGACTTCTTTACAAGTTTGGAGTTGCACCAATGAAGCTCAACTGAGCCTCATAAGTTTTCCTTTGCCCTTTTCCAAATGATAAACTCATTGAAGCTCTTTCATGTGATGATTATTGCTATCTTGGTTTCAAATGACTCAACATGCTTTTGAATTTTCATTAATGGTAAGTATATTTAATCATCTCATGTTTCCAAGATAGTCTAAGTTCTAAGGGAAACTAGTTGTTGGAGCTCATTAACATCATTTTAAATGTCTATAGTTCCCCACAAGTCCAAGTAATGCATTTAAAGATCAATACAAATGACAGTGGCCAGTTTATGAAGGAAGCAAACAATTTATAGAGAAATATTCCATTGGTTATCAATCATGAGCTCGTGGACAGTTGAGATGCTTACAGATGACCAATAGACAAAAGGGATACGAAAATTGGATAAATTATCCCAAATGGAGAAATTTGATTGAGATGAGACAGTTTGGAAAGAAAGATGATGTAAACAAAAGTTTTTCTATACAAGTAATTTCAAGAAATTTTAGCTTATGCACCTCCATTTGTTTTGTCTAAAATATAGAGGGTTTTTTAAATAAGCAACATAGAGGAACACAGCAACAAGAAGTGACAAATAGTTTTGTAAATAAGGGGAGGGGATAGGTCATTTATGTGAGAAAAAAAGATAGAGAAAGGGTGCTAGTGTACCCTCTATGGTAGGCATGACAACCTTCACCCAAAAAAATAAATAAATAAATAAAAATAAAAGAAAACTTACTGATTTTTTTTTTTATTATTAGAAACAGGAAAATATACTAAATAGAGGAAGTACTACATCGTTCCAGATTAGGAACACGGCTGGAAAGGTGGTTGTTAAGGTTTACCTATGCTATGGAGGCAAAGTCTTTCATCATATCTTCAGAGGGTTTGAGGCTGCAAGTTACGTTTGCCATAGATTTATATTCGTTCAGAAAAAGTGGTGCCACACTTAGTGGCCAAAAAAACCTTACTGATTTTAATTTTATAGATATAGTTGACTGTCCATTTAGGGTTTAATCCCCACATTATTAACAAACTATATACATGTTCATGTCCCATATTCAACAAGATGGCTCTACCTTCCTCTTTCTCTTCTAATAAAATTTCTTTTATAAAACAGGAAAAAGAAAAAGATGGGCCTACATTGAGTGATATAATCTTGGGAAAAGGTTTTTTGAGCAGTTAGGATAGAGTACATTGTCAGCTTTGCATTAATCTATCTCCTTTTCACATAAAATGCTCTCACTGTCCTCCAGTGTATGATATTGTTTTGTTGCACCTTATTGGTATGCAGTTCCTCTACGCCACTTGCTTAGAAAATCCTCTCCATATAATTTTAGTTGAAAAACATGTTAAGTGGACCAATGTAATAAAGCTCTGAAAAGAATGTTGCTTCTCGTTAATTTAAAAATAAAAAGACTATTAAAAACATGAAGGAATATATCTTTTTTTTCTCTTTAGTTATTTATTTATTTATTTTCTAATGTGAAGGAGTATATCAATACATGATAGATTATATGATTTAATCCAAGTCTCAAATTCAACTTGTGACCAATATAAACTATTTCTTAAGGGAAAAAACACTATCTTTGATTCTAGATTATCCAAATATTATTTATTGGGTCCTTCTAAGTATCACTATGCTTAGTGAAGTATAACATTTCACTATTAGCCACTTGGTAATACATAGATTTATCTTTGTGATAAAACATTTCACATACACCTCAATTGAAAAAATTTAATCCAAATTAATCAAGGAATGCTGCTTGTACTCTAATTTAAAGTTTTGGTAAAATTACCAAAATGCCATCAAATGGAGATGGATATAAAATACAAAATGGCATCTTCTGCAATTTTAGTTACTTCATGTACTTATTTTAAGTTGAAATTATACCAATGAAATGTTTGTCTAGTCCTCTATCACATAGACTAACTCATGTACTACCATATTGCTAATAGTGATAGGAAAAATAATCATTTTTGAATCTTGTTTACCCACTGTCTACTTGTAAAATCTAATACACTATAGAGGAGGAAAATATAATTTCCAAAAACACAGGGATAGAATACAGAGGAGGGAATGTAAATTACTCAAATAAAAACTACCGAAACGGAGTTCTAGTTGTCACAAATCTTATTAAATACTTTGCCACGTGATAGTTATGGATATAGATTGGCTGATAGAAAAATTTTCAGGAACACTCGCCACCAATTGCTGGATTCGAATAGGACAATAGATGCCTTTGATGGGCCCCTACATATAAACGAGAATGAAAGCCTCAGTACAATTACATCTCAGAAACCTAATTTTTTATTTTAAGAAGTTTTTCCACTCTGAAAAGACTGGAGAATTTTTCTCTAGTTTGATACTATTTTTTTTCCATAAGGAAGGGTGATTAAATGAATATCTTGGAAATAGTCTAGATTAACTCCATCCCAATCTTTAAAAGATTTGTCATTTTTTTTTTTTAGATTTTCATAGCTTTATTTCAAGGGACCCCTTGCCCAACTTCGTTTTGGCTGAAATTTAACATAAGAGTAGAGTTCTTTGGCATCTATATGTGCACCTGATTTCAGTCATATCCAATCCATTATAGAAACTGATACCTATGACGATGCAGAAAACAAATGGAATTGACAATCAAAAATCATATAATGCAAGGATTTTACACATTTCGGCAAAATTGTCATACATCCACGGTGAGAATAGATTTGCTTTACTAACAAATGGAGAATAAGGTTACAACAACCCATCCTTACTCCTCTTGTCCAGAGAAATAGAAACATATACAAGTTCAATTTCCAAAAATACCCAATAACGATGATAACATTGTTGTGGGCCAATTCCTCCAGGCCTCATGCCTTCAGGCCCTATGGGCTTTTAATGGCTCTTCAACGTCAATCCACAAACCCATACAATACAATACAAAACATCCTACCCCCAACATCTACTACATGGGAAATATTGATGCCGGCCAAGGGAAAATATGTAGCCTTGCCAAACTAAGAAAAGCCTTCTTTTATTTTCTGGATCAAGTTTTCGTTAAAACTATCATTGCGCTTGGATGGATGACAGGGACAGTGAAGGACATTTCTAACCTCCAACGAATAGAGGGACAAGAGTAATAATAACCCTAGATCCGTGGGTGTTTCTTTCACCTATGATGAAAGGAAGAACAATTATCAGACACAGCTAGAACAAATATTAATTTGACATTTGGGCTACTGAGCCTATTTTGAGTCTTCAAACTTCTGGGACAGATTCCTTCACCATTAGGCTCGTTAGTTTCTTATTTCCTTGACCTGCCTTTATCCAGAGTCAACAAGACATTTCCATGGCAGTTCCATGGCTTCCTCCACAGGTTCCCCTCATACAGAAGACCCAGAGCATTTATCCATCGACTCTCTCTTCCCCTGGCTTGACCGCCAATCCAAGTGCCACTTTCAAGGGTTGCCCTGATACTGCATGCAGTACTATCAAAAAGCTGTCCCAAATGCTGAGATCTTAGAATTGCACATTTGAAATCACTCATCCACCCACACCTCGGAGGGCAATGCTGCAGCTGAAGCAAACCAAATGGGCAAAATTAAGCTTTTGAAACTGCCAATTCTTCGGGGTTAGTTGCCTTCTCTCTGTAATCTCCCAACCTTTGGGCAATTATCCAATAGGGAAATCTCTCTCAATGTTCAGATTCTCCAGCCAGTAAAATAGGCATACAACCAGAAAAATAAAACCCAAAAAAAACAGAGGATGGGGGTGGT
>NW_024869149.1:25238-33983 GCF_013358625.1 Macadamia integrifolia
TAAATGGTAAGAATAGCTGCTTAAGAAGTGAATCCACCAATGTTCAAAAATATCTAATATACTCATCCTTACAAGAACAGCAAACAAAGGTGCATCCACACATGGTACAAAAGGCAGAACAGGAATTTTTACTGTCCATACAATACGTAGATTATCAAATACCATCACAACAATCACATTTGACCCAAGCACTTTGTTTACAAGAGTTTCATTTACAAATTTAAGTAGCACTTCATTGGGAAAAAAGAGGTTTGATCCTAATGTCACTACCACCAATATTCCAAACCACGAGAAGCCAGCCTCGAATATTCTCATGCCACTGGGACTTCAATACCATCAGAAAAGCCACATGCCAGGAGATTGGACCTGATCCTCGACAAGGTTTGCATTAAAGGATTGTGGATTTAATGGTCAAAAAAGGCAGTCACATCAACCTTGAATACAGGGACGTCGTCAAATTACATCACCACTTCAAATGGTCAGAGGGTACCATTCACAGAACTCACAATATCAGCAGCATCTCAAGCAATGATTTCTCTCACCAACCAATCCAAACTAGGGTAAGCAAAGTACAATATAAGAAAAGAAGGAAGTGCAAACAGAACTGTTATAAGTATGTACAGGGCTAAGATAGCTGCGCTGGCAGGTACAGCATACAACACGATCAGAAGAAATATGATGACCAAAGGGAACTTGGCTGTCATGTGAACGAAGAAAACAAGAGACTTACGTAAGGATGCATGTAACCTTTCCACATTGAGGTAATGACCAAAACTAACATGATCACGATCTTGCTCTGACTGCTCTGGACGGTGCACATACGGAGCCCTCCTGAGGTTTCGATGGTTAACTTGACCTCCAAGGGATAAATTGTTGTTTGGCCAAACTGGTTGATCCCCACAAAAAGTTGAATGAGATTTCTCCCTATCACCATTCATGCTCTCAACCATCCAGAGAAGAAAGAAGTTCTTGCGAGGGAACTTGAGAATCCCCCTGTAAACCAGCCGGAAAGATAACAAGTGACACCATGGACAGGAAATGAAAAGTGGGAGTTGAACTGGTAGAGTGGGAAACTTCACCACAGCCCACTGGAGCCCCAGGACACAGTTCTTGCAGAGCGTGTGGCCACACCATAAAACATAGGGCACATTCTCAACAATATTGAAGGATTCCCAACATATTGGGCACTCTAGCCTTTCCTCTCTGCTAGCATTTGAAGAAACCTCATCATCCGAGCAGTCTGAACCAGTATGACCTGATTTTAGAGAGTCCTTCGATCCAACTCTCCCACCAATGGCATTTGATGCGAAAGTCCACATGGTGACAGAGAATGTCTATGGAAAAGACATTAGTAACTGACCATGTACAATCTAACCAGAAAACACACATAGACACTAGTCCATTAATTTGAGCAATATTTTTTTTCATGTTTCCAATGATAGCCCTCAACAGTATCTGCACTTAAAAACAACCTTTGGCACCCCGCCGGGGGGGGGGGGGGGTCGATGTAAACAAGGTAGAATGATCTAATTATCATTCAACCCCGAAAAATATATAAAACCAATGACATCTTTAGCTGCAAAATTGACTACACTTGAAAACTTAAACTTAAACAATATTTTTCCGTTTAGCTTAGAATAATTTGAAGGCCTTGCATACTAGCCTGCTCCCAAGGTATTGAACTCGTTACCTAAAAATCATAATGCAATCCAACGAGTGATTCACTAGACTTTATGAAGGCAAAACTCACAAGACAGTGCCACTGTGACTTTTTGGCTCACAGTCTAAGAATCTAACGGTAAGGATACCAAGATGTCATCTCTTATGCCCAGATATAGATATGGATAAAGATACATGTCCAGAATCTTCTCAAGACCAGGATGTGGATGTGGGTTTGGATAGCCTATCAGAGTACCATGTAAGACACTAGGGAGAGCATTCTCCATTGATATTTAAATGAATTCCATAATTGCATTAAAATATTGAAAAAAATATTCATTCAATTTCAGTAATTATCACAACCAGATGATAATTGCATATTCAGAACATCAGAATAATGGGACGTCAGCTCAAAATATAAACTAAAGACATTCCCAATTACAACTTTGGATTTTGGATTGGCAACATGGAACAACAGTGTGGATCGAACACCTGATTCCAAAATTCATTTACATAAATAACTACCAGATCACACACAAACAGTTCTCTATATACCCCTATATAACCAAAGTTCAAGTGGTTGGAGTTTCCTAGAACACGAATGATCACGACATCTTGGTTGAACAACTTCATATGAAATGTCATCCCCAAAAGCTGCAAATTTCCGAATCTAAGGGCACATTAATGGACGATTTCATTATTCAAAAGAGTCACAACCAAAATAGTAACAAAACTTGAAACAACTTCATCTCTAGTTTTATCATTTTGGTGCTAGTTCCATTTAAATAATCCACCCTTTTTTTTTTCTGGAATTGAATTGAATTGAATGTATCAAGGGCCAAAAAAAAATTATTTCTGCAAGATACCTGAAAGAGAAGGTGGGGGGGAAGAAGAAGTGCCGCAACACCTAGGCTGGGAAGAATTGTTGAAAATTTTGTATCATTGTAAGGCTTTGGCTATGTCCATCTCTAATTGCTGAGCTAGAGCAACTACGCATGGTACTAACCTCACTGGTTCTTAACAAATAAGTAAAGGGATCAAAAAATTGCCTAGAGGCCAATGAGGTTCACATCCATTCAAGCATGAAAATTTATTCCAATGAAAATTCTGCTCCTGCAATATTTTTGCTCATGTTGTTGAAGAATTAGGAATCAAATGGTATCCAATCTCTCATCAGGCCCTAATTTGGAATCAGAACTATAATAACTGTAGAGGCATAAAACTAACGAGTCATACTATGAAACTATGGGAGAAGGTTATTGAAGCCCATTTGAGAAGAGAAACTACTATCTCAAAGAACCAATTTGGTTTTATGCCAGATAAATCCACAACAGAAGCTATTTACCTACTCAAGAGGCTCATGGAAAGATTTAGAGCTAGCAAGAAGGATCTTCATATCGTCTTTATTGACCTAGAAAAAACCTATAAGCGTGTAAGGTCAAATCCCATTTTTACGGTGGAATATCAAGAATGGATTCGTAAATCCAGGTCGGCTAACAACCTGTAGCAAATCTCTCAAAAGGCTTTGGTATTCAGGAGGATATGGGACATGTTCCATCCATTATGGACAATTGCCATGTGTTCCGATTTCCCGCTCCTTGGACTATGACAAAGTCCCTAGAAAGTTAACCTAACGTCTACTAGAGAAGGGAAAGGTGTTGAGTAAATACATGGCTATTAAAGATATGTACAATGACGTCATGACTAGCGTGAGAACTAGGGGAGGGCAAGGTAGTGAATTCCCAATTACTAATGGTCTACATCAAGGATCAGCTTTAAACCTTTAATTGTTTGCTCTTATCATGAATGATTTAACTATGAACACTCATGACGAGGTTCCGTGGTTAATGCTCTTTATTGATGAAATTGTTTTGGTGGATGATATGAAAGCAGGGATAAACACCAAGTTGGAATAATGGATATCAACTTTGTAATCAAAAGGCTTTAAGATAAGTAGAACAAAGATAGAGTATTTGATGTGTAAATTTAATCACACTAGGATGGATAATGATATGGTGAAAATTGAGAGGGAGATATCGCAAAATGATTACTTTAGATATTTGGAGCCATAAATAAAGAAGTTGATATACTGGATTATGTTTCACAAAGAATTAAAGTGGGATAGATGAAGTGGAGATGAAGTAGAGAGGTGCATCTAAAGTGTTGTGTGGCCTATGTATCCCTTAAAACTTAAATGAAAATTCTATAGGACAATCATATGACCCGCTATGATGTACGGGGTGGAATGCTGGGCAGCTAAGAAGCTCATATAGAAAAGTTGTGTGTAACAATGATGAGGATGTTGAGATGGATGTGTGGTAAATCTAGGAATGATAAAATAAGGAATGACTATATTAGAGTTAATTTGGGAGTTGTCCCGATCCATGATAAGCTCCGAGAAGGTCGTTTGAGGTGGTATGACCATGTTCAACAAAGGCATGGGGATGCACTAGTAAGGATGAGTAATCTTATTCAAATTAAATGAACTAAATGAAGTAGGGTATGCCGAAAATGACCATAGGAGAAGTAGTGAGGAAAAACATGCATAGTTGAGGCCTTGCCAAGTATAAACTTGAATAGAGTCGATTGGAGGGCAAGGATCCATGTAATGGACCCCATTTAGCTGTGTTTCTACTTTTTTGTTGTTAATGTGTTACTTTCATTTCACTTTTATTGTTCCTATTTTGTCCTTGCTCGAATCCACGTAGCCAACCCCATTAAGTTAGTATAAGGCTGAGTTTCTTTTCCTGTCCAATTGACTCTATTATTCAGTAGCAGCCAAAAGCATAGTTATCATGGTGGCTAGTCGACTATATGCACTGAGAACCCACTTGGACACCTAGGCATCACTTAGGCAAGGTCATAGGAGTTAGGTGAGCAAGGCGGATGCTATATTTGTAGGACATTAATGGTAAATGGTTTGAGGAATGTGGGTATTTACATATTACGATTAAAAAAAAAAAAGAAAAAAAAAAAGGATCAACGCATAAATGAAACAAAACTTCAAGAGATAAATGGTACATCATACATCATCCCTTATATGTGTCTAAAATAGAAAACTTCCATTGTCGAGAAATGGAAGCTGGGATGAGAGGATCTTGGCCTCAATGTCAGCTTGAAGTAGAGTGGTTCTGGCATCAACCAAGTAGGTAGCTCTGCCTCGTCTTCCTTCTTAGTCTCCTTCTCTCTGCTTCTTCTTCTTCTTCTTCCTCCACCCTCCCCACCTCCCCTTCCTTCTTTGCGCCTTCCCTGCTTCTTCCTCTTCTTGCACCTTTTGTGCTCCCTACTTCTTCTTCCTACACCTCCACAGCCCCTCTTCCTTCTTCTTCTTCTACTTCCTCCACCTCCTTCGCCTCATCTTCCCTCTTCTCCTTCATTCTTCTGCAGTGCTACTGCTTCCTACTCCGTCCCTCTATTTAACCCCTTTTCCTCCCCTTTCACTCCATTTCCGTACCCCATTCCTCCTTTTCCTCGCACTTTCCCCTTTTCATCTAGGTGCCTTGTCCAACTTGGCAATGGATACCCTAGGGACTTTGATGGAGTAGCCTTAGGGAGAAAAGGGAAAATCGCACAAAAGGGGAAAGGGGTCACACACCACGCACAAATTCACTAATTCTAAAATTAAATTCACTCTAAAAATTAAACATTGAGTTATGTAAGTATATAAAGGGAAAATAAAAGACTACTCCGACATAGACTCTAATACTGAAATAAGCTCCTACTTAGACTCCAAATATAAACCTACTTCTCTACCTCCTACGTATCCTACTCAAAGACAAATAAAAAGACATAATGTAAAACTAACTACTACCAGCTCTTGTTGGACCAAAAAGATGTGCTGGACCAGTTCTTCTTGGCTCTTGGCTTTCACAACCGGTCCAGCTGGTCCAACCAGGTAAGTGCAACTATATCTACATCAGACTTGGAAAATGTTTTTTCTGCCCAGCAAACACCTTAACTACTATGGTCAAAAGGAAGGCTTCATCTTCTCCTAGCTTACCCTCTGCTGCCAACAAAACGCAATTTGAACGGGTGATCATTTATTATTTAGGGATATCTCCAGAATAGTTCAAGTTCAATGGTTCAAGTAGTGCAGGCACTATTGGTGTCCGTGAATAAATGGGAATATTCATTAGGAATCAGCATCTAGTGAAGAACAAAGCTTCTTCCTCAGAAGTTGGGTGTATCATTCAGCTAGTAAACATCCTACAATGCTATGTGTTTTCATATTTGAAGCCGAACATAAACATCTTCCATAAGAACATTATGATGCTAGATTCTAGATTAGGATGCTTACATGACAATGACTTAAGAAAAGTGTTTGTTAACAAACTCAGTTATACTAAAATTCCTATTGCCTCACTTATCCCATGCTGTATAAGAAAAAGCACCAAAATTTATAGCTTCTTGTCCCTCCACATCCCCAGCCCCCACCAAAAAAAAAGGGGGACATGCTAAGCCTGCCTATCTGTGTCCATCCAACCACCTCTTGTGCAACAGACGGCTTCCTGTCCCCTCAAAATGGTAGATATGTTTATTGTTACAATCATATGAACAAGCTGATATTTGATTCAGATAACTATCGAAGGGTCACCCATTGGTTTGTAGGTCCAAAATATGAATATAGAGAGAATCTTGTTGCCCATCAGTGTAACAAACAGTTAAGGAACACTCATAGAAGCCATGTACCCAATATCCCTACAAACCCAAACAACTGAGTTCCAAAAAAAAAAAAAAGAAAAACGTAAACACGAAAAGGAGGTCAAAATCCTATCCTATAGGAAGAAGCTTCCATACAGTGCATATCACTTTCCTTCTCCCAGCTTCACTCATTAATATAACTAGAAATGTCCACAAAGCAGCAAATAGTCCCCCATATCATCCTCACTAATCCATAAGCAATGGAAAAATAAATCAAAAGATCACCGTATAAGGCTCCAATATAGACGCATTCCCTACAAAAGGCCATCTACCCGTCTTCCTTGCTCTCTCCCAAATCATCCTAACCGCGTTACAGATCACAAGTCTTGGGGAACAATAGATGGCTGAAGAATTTAACGGATCACGTTGATCTATTCGAGAAAACGGTAAAAAAAAATTGGAACACCGGATTCCGCCAACCCAAACCAATAACTGAAACCCCAATTTCATTTTTCAGTATTCCTGGTGATGATGGTAGAAAGAACGGGAGAATCATACAAATTATTTATAAGAAAAAAAAAACCCCCATTTTCTTCTTTAACAGACAACCCAAGAGGGGAAATACAAATGGAAAACCGTATCAGAACACCAGGAAATAAACGCTTACAAAGAATGATTTATTAATTGAGAGAAAGAGAGAGGAATTACCTTGAGTTGGTTTCGTTTCAATAATTGGAGACAGAATATTCAGGATTGGTGATTTGAATGAATCTCACAAATCATCCAAACGACTGGGATACGCAACAACGAAGCGCCGGACGTAGTGTTGGAGGACTCTTGATGGAGATGCGCCTAGAGAGAGCGAGAGAGAACCGCTCCGGTTAGAGCCTTAGAGGGAAATGGAATTGGGTTTCCCCCGTTCAGGACTCCCTCACACTACCCTTCAATCCTTCATGACAGCAGCAAAAGGAGTAGTTATGGGACCTGACCTGACGAGGGTTCACATCCAATGATCCAAATAAGCCTATTTTTGAATTTTTAATAGTGGGAAGTGAATCAAAAAGTGATATCTCCTATCCACTAAATATGACAAGCTCTCTCTTTGGCTATTGGCTATTGGCTATTGGCTATTGGGTAGGGGTGTCAATTCGTGGCCCGATCCGACTAAACTGACTGAGACCGACCGTTTATAGATCGGCCTGGCTCGGACCATTTATTAAACGTGTCGGGCTTGAGCCCGGCCCGTTTATAAATAGTCGGTCTCGGTTTTGCTACTTGGACCGTCGGGTGCCCGATCGAGACCGACCGAATAACGCCCGACCGAGACCGACCTATTGTGCACCAACTTGGCCCGACCCTTTAATGATTGTAGAATACCTATTCTACCCCCCAAATTAAAGAATAAAAACTAAAAAATAAAAGACATGTTCACATTTTAAATAATGGTTATATTTGGTATCATTTATTGATTTATTGTCATTTTTTTGGGTTTGCATGAGTGAGCCGGAATATAAGAGCACATTTTAAAGAGGGTCCGTTTAAAAACCGGTTAAAGCCCGTTTAACATTAAACATGTCCGTAGCCCGGTTAAGGCCCGACTAAAGCCCGATTAAGGTAGCCCGATTATAGCCCGAGACCGACCGACCGAATATAAAGTGTACCATGCCCTCAATAACTAAGCCCGATTAGTTAAATGGGCGGACACGGTGTAGCCTTTGAAAGTCTTCAAGCCCGATTAAGCCCGATCGAAACCGGACCGACCCGACCGATTGACACCCCTAATGGGACAAGCCTCGGGCCGTCAACCCCATTTCTGTTTCCTATGGAATTTCTTTTCAAAATTATTTACAAATTTTTAACAAAAGGAAAAACCCTTACAAGCTCTTTTCTTCCAGCTCATAGTGTTGGCACTTGGAAGACATAACTCACTGGAGTCTTTCAACAAAAAATTAAAAATTAAAACTCATTAGAGCCAGTTTTCCTACACCCTCCCTTGACCGAGGGATTCCAATAGTGTACAGAGGGTATTGAGAATAAGGGGTACCATTGACTTTGTATTATGATAAGAGGGGGAGGGGGAGGGGGAGGGCATTTATAACCCTTGATTTATGTACTTCCTGTTCACCTAAGATGGAGGAAAATTATCTCTAACCAGATTATACTCGCAGTTAAGAAACAACAGATTTCTAAAGGAGGGCAAAACATAATATTTGCTCGAAATCCTTATCTTCTGCCTTTTTTGGGGTTTAGAAAATATAAAGCATATATTGTATTGTAAAATAACTTGAATTTCTAAGGATGTTTCTGGAAGACTAATTTTGCAAACCAAAATGGGCACCTCAAAATTAATAGGGTTAGAAAGTCTTTTCATGGATATCTGGCGGTATATAAATATATCTAGCACAAGTTTTTTCCAATTAAAAAAAAAGGGGGGGGGGGGGGGGG
>NW_024869150.1:0-33894 GCF_013358625.1 Macadamia integrifolia
TGCCTATTTATAACAGTTTACACCTTTTCTAGATTTAGCTTCACTAAAAGAGCCCCCAAAATAGTACTTGTGATTCCAACCCAAGTTTACTAGATTACACTGAATGCTGTTGTACACTAGCCCTATTTTTTTTGGATGAAGAGAAAATTTATTACCAAAAAGGCGAAGAATATACAAGGGAAAGGAGGGGGGAAAAGAAGCCAACAACCCAAGAAAGGGGTGAACAAACTAGCTACAAAGCCTTGCAAGCAAAAAACCAACAAAAAAAGGGAACAACAACATCATTGGGGGGGGGGGGGGGGGGGGGGGGGGAAGGTTGGAAGGAGAGAGGATGGTAGAGGGGGGAGCCCCTAGGAAACAACAACAAGCTTGTTCCTTAGAGAGTTTCTAGTAGGGCGGTGGCGAAGAGATGCAAGCTCGGAGCTGACGTCAAAATAGATGGCCTTCCAAATCTTATTATAAGAACGAAAATTAGACGTCCATCTATAAAGATTCCGCTCCATCCAGATATGGTTGATGGTAACACAAAAGGCGAGCTTCCTGTGTTGTCACAAATGGAAGAACAAGCAAAAATCATATCAACCCAGATGTATTCTCGACCAAGGGGGACAGCTCTTCTTTGAGAAGGCCAACAACGACTAAGGACCCTTTTCTAAATGATAGAGAAAAAGGGACAAGAGAAAAAAAATGGTCAAAATCTTTAGGGCCATTCCAACAAAGACAGCAAGAAGGGGGAAACTGAATGTGTTGGTAGATGAGGAAAGACTACGTGGGGAGGCAGTTGTAGAGGGCACGCCAAGCAGTGAAACTATGGTAGGGGATATGGCTTTTAAACCAATTGATGTTATGTCAATGAGTAAGGGGGATTTGAATCAGACAAAATTCATGGGTCCCAAGAGATTTTGTCATCTCTGCCACGATGGCCCTGTGGGAGAGGGGGTAGGGTAGACTAGATATCAGAAAGGGGGGAAAGGAGGAAGAGGGAGACCAGATTTGGTCCAAGAGGGTGGAGGTGACCATGGCATTTCTGCTCAAACCCGAAGAGTACATATCCTAGGGCTAATCAGAGACAGGAGCACCCCTGAGGGATGCCAAGGGTCAAGCCAGAGAGAGGTCGTGGCGCCATTGCCATTGGTAAAGGTTATGACTTTAAGGGCCTTGCATATAGTGCTAGGAATATGCCTCCAAACCTAAGAGGCATCAGAAGATGGCAAAACTATCCAAAGAGAGTCATTTTTAATGAGGGAGTGGGGGGAAAAGTAGACCCAGGAGACCCAGATGCTGTTGTTCTTAGAAGCAATCTTCCAGATGAGAGGTCAAGGTGCCATTGATTCTTCTAAACCCGAAACCAACTTCAGATTTATGGAGGCAGACCGAGGCTCAACTGAGAGGATAAAGGAATTTGAAAGAATCAACCCTTTTCCAAAGGAAGGAGCAAAGGAGAGATTCAATAGCTTCAATTGTGGAATTAGGGAGGAAGAAGACACCCGACCAGTAGAGGTACATAGATTAGACCACCGATCTAGCGACCTCAAACCGGCTAGCGTAAGAGAGAAGTTTTCCTCTCTAAAGCTAGAGTCTTTTCCTAATAAGGTAAAGCATGGGGGTGCAGTGATTGGTAATAAGCCTGGCAGTATTGAGGGGCAGCCCAAAGTATTTGATCGAGAGAGCCAAGGGTGAAGCCTGTAAGCTCAAGTAGGCGAGCATTGGAGGCTTTAGGGACTCTAGAGAGGAAAAGATGGGATTTAAGGAGGTTGATATGGAGGCCGAGAGATTCTCAAAGAGGAGGAGAGAGGACATGATGTAGGAAATGGAGAGGGGATCAGATTTTGAGAAGATCATGAGATCAGGTTTAAAACTCTTACTTAAAATGGGAAACCTACTCAACTTATGACAACAGATAATAGAACTTCTATTTAGCTTAGGACTTAAGCTATTAACTAATTAATGTGTTTGTCCATAGAATCATATAACCTAAGACTCCAACATGGAATGAGACTCATTTAAAACAATAAAAGCATGCTAAAACTAGGAGAACCAAGCCCATCAGTAGGCTGGTTCGATCAGACCAGATCTGGGATGCTGGGAGGCTGGGAGGCTGGTTCAAACCTTGGTCTGAACGTCCCTTCTTCCTTCTTCTGTAGGTGATGCCAAACCTGGGATTATCTACATGGATTTTCTGGAGTGGTTCTTTTTGAGGACTTTGGTTGGTCAATACCCTAATGGATCACTCTCGTACATCAGGGAAGGGTCTTGACTCTTGATTCAACTGCTACTAGTAACTTGATGAATTCCTCTTCTCCTCCCTTGCCCCCATCACCCAAGAACCCCAAAAAAGTGATCTTCAGGTTCTTTTTGTTTGGGAAATTCACTATTAGCTTGAATGAACTTTGATTGGCAAACATGCCTATTATAGGTCACATTGTTTATATGAATTTTTTTATGTATCATATAACCCTAAATCAACTTGGACAATTTCTGTTAATTCATAAATTTGAATTTCTACTTCGGTTGGTATATTTCATTTGAAAAACAAGGCTGCTATAATGTGTAATTAATGGAACCCAGTAATAATGGGTTGATGACTGATGAGTTTTACTCTACTTACTATAAGTTACAAAGCATACAGGGTTTTTCCTTTCCTTTTTTTTTTTTTTTTTTTTTGTTTAGTGACTGCCATTACTTCTATTGGTAATCCCTAGATGCTGTGGTCTCTCTAGGTGGCAAACCAAAAGGGACTTTGTCTTCTCTAGGCAGTGGTTTTGTGGACAAGATGGATCATATAGTAAGTATCCTCATTGAAAATTCAAAATTTGTTTAGTGTTATGTTGATGATGTTTATAGTGATATGTTGTTCCTTTTCCTATTGTGCATACCATAGTTGTCAAGGCGTCGCCTAGGCGTCCAGGCGGTTTGCTTGGGGCCTAGGCGACAGCCGTTGCACTGCATGTTGCCTTCTGTTTCGGCACTTATTTATGCCAAATATCATTCAAGTAAATGTTGTTATTTCATTTACTTAAGATATTATTCAGAAATAAGCAAATACCGCCTATTTGAATCCAATAAAAATAGTTTAAAAATCAAATTCCAAAAGGATAAAAAGTCAACCCCCTAGTCCAAGAACAAAAACTAGATTTTGGTTATAGGGACGATTTTCAACTTTTAAATGCTAGGGTTTTTCTCAATTATGAAAATTTTATAAATTCTATCATGTTAAAACATTGCTAAAAACCAAAAGTCCGGTAAAAAATATTTTGTTTTGATATTCATAAAATTATTTTCATTCAGGCGATTTTAACAGTATTCGCGCACTTAAAAATAAGTTTGACTGAAGCATTACTTTGTCATTGCAACTCAGATTTAAGTAATCTTAGACTTGTTAGAAAGCTGGTTTTATATTATAACTAATAAAAAAGTCTCATGTAAAAATAAAATCATTTGACCAGTCAAACTTATTATAGAATAAGAGCATTTCTCTAAATGTTGATTTTTTATAACTTAATATGACTTAATGTTAATTTTTTATGGTTTGATGTGGCTAAATGTTGATTTTTAATGACTTGATGTGGCTTAATGTTGATTTTTTATGATACAAGGTATATATAACTTACTAAATAATGTTAGAAAATAGGAAAAATAAAAAATAGCACTTGTTCGCCTAGTTCGCCTTAAGGCAGGCGCCTTCTCGCCTAAGCGCTTAGACAACCCTCCACCGCCTTGGTTTGCCTTGGCGCCGTGACAACTATGGTGCATACTGATGTTTGAGACCCTCTCCTACTACTTTATTTGGGCTATTGCTACGTTGTTTAATTTGTTGATGATTTTTCACGTACTACTTCGACTATTCTAGTGAAACATAAGAGTGATGTTTATGATGCCTTCAAAATTTTTTATTAGATGGTTTGTACTCAGTTTGAAACCAAAAGTAAATCTGTTCATTCTGATAATGAGAAGTTCCAAGATGACTTTGATCACTACCCCAGGGAAGTCTCAGTAATTTCTGACATAATACCGAGAGAAGAAACACACAAGTAGGGGAATGGAGAAATACCTCACAAATAGTGCATGGACAAAGGCTGTGAGTGGCTAAACAAGCCAGCGAGGAGGGAAATACCATAGATACACGGCAAAGAGTCCCAAACAATCGTAGGCGACATGGGCAGCAGCCTAGCAAAGGGCGAAAAGGCCAATAGAGGCCTAGTGGAATCGGCATGGCGAATGAGGCCTTAAAAGGTACAACTAGGCAGCGGGGGGTGTGGCGGTGTTGTGATCCAAACGATTTCACTTGTGGTCGTCATGGAGGTGATGAGTTGCAGTGGTTAAGATGGTGCGATATGTATAAGAAAACAAGTGGTAGGCTGAAGCCTCGGCAGTCGGCAGTGGTTCGAGCCTTCTTTGGAGGTAAAGGAATAAAAAAAAATATCCAAAAAATGGATTGGCTTTGATACAAAGTTGAGAAGTAAAGATTAGAGAATGATTTTACTTGTCCATGACTAGTAGAGGCCCACTTTATTTATAGATGAGAAATAAATAAGGTATGTTAGGTGAGGAAGACTCATCCTTATCCTAACATACACACATGTGATACATGTGATACATTTGATACATTGAATCTAGACGGATGAGTTGTAATCCTTATTCTTAATAGATAACTTGTAGGATGACTCTCAAACCAAAACTGTGGGCTCTAATACCAAGTTGAAATGTAAAGGTTGTACAAGAACAAACGAGCAAGAAAGAAGATGGAAGAGGAAGGTTGAAGAAGAAGAAGATGTGATAGAATGTTGTGTGTTAGAGAATTGTCTCGCCCACACCTATATTACTTCACTAATATGACATAAGGAATTATATACACCTCCTTAAGGACGTAATAGTAAAAAAAGGAACAATACAACATAAGACAATAAGTAAATAAACTAGTTCCCAAAGTACCCATTTTTTTGGGTGAATAAATAATCACATTAAGAAGAGGAAGAATATGCAAAGAGAAGAGGGGGGGGGGAGCCACAAAGGATAAGACCGCAGGGGAGGTACCAACAACAGAAGGGCAAGAGCCCAACTAAGAGAACGAATACATCAAAAGTGGAGGGGGAAATGATGCAGGGGGGAGATTGCGCTCCATCCAAATATGGGTAAGCATGGCACCAAAAGTGAGCTTCCCAATCAAATCACCAGTAGACCATCCTCCAAAAGTGATGTCAACCCAGATCTATTCTCTTGGAAAAAGGAAGGAATCTTCTACTGGAAGGCCAGTAGGAGTAGAGGACCCTCTTCCAAGCCAATAAGGAGAAGGGGCCGGAGAAAAAATTATGGTCTACATCATTAGTGCCATTCCACCAGACACCGCACAAAGGGGGACTTGAATATGTCGATATATGAGAAAAGACTGTGTGGGGAGGCAGTAGGAGAGAGCTTGATAGGTATATTCTCTAACAAAATTAATCCACATATCTATACAAATAAACACATTTGATGCAATGAATCATTTATTTTTTTTTCTTTAATCTATTAATTCATCACCAAAAAAAAAAAAAAAAAATGTGAGATTAGTGTAAGAAAAAAGTTTTCAAATCTAACTCCCGTGAATAGGTAGACACTTCAAACCGATATTTGTAGAAGTTTAATGATCGAAACAAGATCAACATGCCAGGTAAGAATCATTTTTTTTTTCTTATGTAGAAATGGAATCCCCAACTTAAATCAAGGTAATAAAGTTTTACTTAAGTTTCAATGAGTCTCAGCTTTTTTTTCTCTCTACTAGAGCTTTGTTTTTCTACAGGTCTTAAGGTATGTATCGATTAGTATCGAGCCATATCGATCGACGCAGTATAATACAATTTTTTGAAAAGTATCGAATTGGTATCGTAAGGATACAATTCGATATGATACAATAAGATATGGATGATACCTATTGATACTTAAATCGCTGTAAGTAGCCCTAGGGGAAAAAAATGAGCCTGTCACTTAGGGAATATCTAACACGACAGAGGGGAAGGGAGGCTATCTTGGAGGAGACGTCAAAATATATAGCTTTCCAAATCTTATCAAAAGAGTGAGAGTTGGAAGTCCATCTACGGAGATTTCTCTCCATCTAAATGGGGATGATTGCAGAATAAAAGGCGAGCATTCTAACGGCCTTTTTTTTTTTTTTTGGTGCCAATGGTGTTACAGGTGGAATAACCGGCAAAAGTCATATCAACCTAGATTCATTCTCTACTAAGGGGGAGCATTCTTCTCGAGGGCCAGCAATGGCTAAGGATTTTTTTTTTCAAATTGAGGAGGAGAAAGGGTAGGAAAAGAAGAGATGGTTAACATCTTCAGTACTATTCCAGCAAAGGGAGCAGGAGGAGGGGACTTGGATGTGTCAGTAGATTAGGAAAGACTGGGTTGGCAAGCAGTTGGAGATGGCTCGCCAGGAAGTGAAACTGTGACGGGGGATGTGTCCCTTAAAACCAAATGATGTTACGCTGGAGAATGGTGGGGCGTTTGTAACGAATGAAAACCTAAGCAGAGGCAGATCTAAATAATCCAGAAGAAGATAAGATCCAAAAGATTTTTCCCGCTTTCCTTTATAGCTATAGGGGATGGGAGGAAGGGCAGACCAAATTGTAGCAAGGGGGGAGAGATGGGGGACCAGGTGTCATGTCCAAGGATGGCTTTAACTATGACATAATGACATAATCCAGAGGAGTAGATGGATCTGGGGCTGACAATGGAGAGGAGAATCCCCTGCGGGTGCCAGGGATCAAGCCATAGGGAGGTGTTGGCATCATTGCCTATAGAGTAATGGATAGCCTCAAAGGCTTTGAATCTAGTGTTAAAGATGTTGCGCTTGTCCCAGAAGGCATCAGAGGAGAGAGGTTGTTCAAAGGGAATTAGTCTTGAGGAGAGGAATAGACCCAAGAGACCCAAATACTAGATTACTTAGATACAATCCCCCAAAAAGATTAAGCATGCCAAAGATGTTGAAATCTTTATTTCTTTTAAGGCCCAGACCTCCTTCAAATTTAGGAAGACAAATAGAACCTCAATTGGTGGGGTGGAGAAATTTAGAGCAGTCTTTCCAAAGGAAGGAATAAAGAAGGGACTTTGCGGCCTTGATTTTAGAGGAAGGGCGAACAAAGATGCTAGACCGCAAAAGATATATAGATTGGAGAACATATCTAACAATCTCAAGGCGACTGGCATAAGAGAGGAGTTTACCTTTCCAGAGTTGGAGCTTTTTCCTCATGAAGTCAAGCATAGGAGTGCAATAGTGAGCAAAAAGTCTGGTAGTAATGATGGGAAAGCCTAGTATTTGATAGGGAGATGACCAAGAGAGAAGCCTATTAAAAGTAGAAGATTTCCTTTAGAGGCGTCAGAGATGCCAGAAAGGAAGAGATGTGACTTGGGGAGATTGATGCGGAGGCTCGAGAGGTTCTCAAAGAGGTGGAGGGAGGACATAATAGAGGAAATGGAATCGGGGTCGACTTTTGAGATCATAAGATCATCAACAAAAGCAAGGTGGGTGAGCAAGAGAGATGTACATTTGGGGATAGGGGATATGAGATGCTGGTCTGTATTGGATTTGATGGACCTGGAGAGAACCTCAAGAGAGAGAGAAAAGAAAGGGTGATAGAGGCATCCTTGTCTAATGCTCCACAGAGGAGTAAAAGAAATCCGCAGGACTACCGTTCACAAAGACAAAGAAGCGAGGGGAGGAGATACAGGAGTTGACCCATTAAACAAAGATTGGAGGAAAATATTTCTGAAGTAGGACTTTAGAGATGAAGTACCATTTGATAGAATCAAAATCTTTGTGGTTGTCTATTTTGCACAGAGTAGTGAGGGAGTGGGATTTTCTATCAAAACCTCGGACAAATTCTTGGCACATGATTATGTTATCAGTAATGCTTCTCCCAGCAATGAAGGCAGATTGGTTTGCACTAACCATGGAGTCAACAACCGATTGGTTTGCACTAATCACGGAGCCAACAACCGATTAAATGCAATTGGCGAGAATTTTGACTATGAACTTGTAAAGAAGGTTGTAAAGGGAAATAGAACGAAAATCAGATATGGAGTAGGCTCCTTCCTTTTTGGGAATAACGCAATGGAATGTTTGGTTGACTCATTTGATCTGGGAAGGATTGAGGAAGAAGCTACAGATGGTAGAGATGAGGTCAGGTCTGATGATATCCCAACAGGAAGAGAAGAAGCCTATGCTAAAACCATCCAACCTTGGAGCTTTGTTGGATGCGTGGTAGAGGATGGAGCCAAGATTTAATCGTCGGAGGGAATGGATTGGAGGCTGGGCAAGAGATGATCAGGAATGAATTTGTTGATAAGTTTTAGAGGAAGAGGTTTGGGAGGTGGGAGGTGGGAGGTGGGAGGAGGGAGGGGGTGGAAAAGAGTGGAGAAGTAGTCCACAGCTTCAGCTTTGATGTTAGAAGGAGAATGTAGAATGGAGCCATATCTGGAAGTGAGCAACAGGATTAAGTAAGCGTTGGTCCTAGACTTCAATGATCGGTGGAAGAAGGCAAAGTTGGTGTCACCTAGCTGTAGCCATTTAATTCTATTTTTGGCGAAGAAAGCTTTCTTCCTGGGTAAGGAGTGAGGAGAGCTTAGAAGCAGTCGAGGTTTCTTCAGCCACAAGAGAGGGATTGTGCAAGTTAGATTGGATTCTGACCTGAATGGCCTCAAGCTTATCTTTACTTATATGCACTTTGGAGGAGATGTTGCTGAAGGAAGAGATGTTCTAGGATTTCAGGGCGGATTTAACATTGTGAAGCTTCCTAGCAAAGGCTAAGAGAGGGGAGGGGAAAGCTCGCACAGGGATGCCCAAGCTCTTTTGACAATATGGAGATAGTTATGGTGGAGAGTCCACATGTTGAAGAATTTGAAGGGCTTGGGGCCGAAGGAGATGAGAGGGAAGACATGGAGCATGATATGGCTGTGGTCCGAAATGCCAGGTTGATCAAAGATAGCATGGGAATAGGGTAAGTAGTTGAGCCAATATTCATTCACTAGGGCCTCGATCAAGCTTGCAAGCAACTCTAGTGGATCCTTGATGGTGGTTATCCCGAGTGAGATTGGCCCCCGTCCATTTATGATCACTTAAGCTAAGGTCATTGATCCACTCATTAAAGGAATCAACGGTAGAAGAGTCAATTGGGTCTCCTCCCTGCTTTTCATGACTAGATCTGACAATATTTAAGTTGCCAGAAATCCCCCAAGGAAGGGAGCCAATGAGGGGAGAGAAGGAGCGGAGGTCAGCCCAAAGGGAGGTTTGCTCGTGGTCTCGATTCAAGGCATAGACAAAGGAGAAGAAGCAAGAATTCAAGCCGTTGGGATCAGAAATGGAGAGGTGAATGCATTGGGAAGAGGAGGAAATGGAGGAGATTTGGATCTTGAGAGGGTTCCAAAGGATCCAAATGCTACCATTAGGACAATGGGCGTAGGTGGAGATGAAGGACCATGAGGGGGCTATGGAATTGACGATGCAGGAGGCATTGGGCTCAAGGACTCTAATTTCCAGGAGGCAACAGATGTCTACAAAGGAGAGCGAATACAGGAACAGATGTCAGAATGCTTCGCTGGGGAGTTCAGGCCCCGGACATTCCACATGAGCCAAAGAGTCACAGTGAAGGAGTGGGGTGGGGCAAGAAAGGCTCAGAGGAGCTGACAGAGGGATGGGGGGAAGCAACACTAGGCTTGGTCTTTAGCCTTCTGTGGTACTCCTTGAGAAGGGATTGCTGGGCAGAGAAGGGGGGCTTCAACAGCAGGGAGGAGCAAATAGTAGGGAGGTGTCGGATCTCTCCCTTTGTTCTTGTGTGCTGGTTTCATAATTTGTTATGCTGTAATAATGAAAGACCAATAAGGGAAGCTTATCTTGATGGGGCAGTGAAGTTGCATTCTTCTCTATTTATAAAACACTTCATGCAGTAAATTATTAATTCTACTCTGTGAGCCTCAAGTGACATGTTTCAGATTTAGTACTCTTATGGTGATTTTAAAAAATCTTATTCAATTAACTGCATATATATGGCAATAAAAAGTCAAGCATACTGCATTCTTGTTTATTTCACTGATGATGCTGTTGCATTTATTTCTGCGCAGCCATATTGCTATTTCCAGCTTTCCACAAGAAGAGACCTCCTAGATCTGGCTATCGACGTACAAAAATTAATCGTACGAATTTCTCTCTACTTAAAAGAAAACTGATTCATCCACCAAAAAAGTTGATATTCTTAATCATTTCTTGTCTATGTTTTTCTTCTCCACCTTGCTCATGCTTTGTTCAAATAGCTGTTTCCTTTGGATTCTCTTCTTCTTCCCCTGTTATGTACTCTTTCTTCTGGGATAATATCATGGAATGTTTGTTATGTTTTCGGTACTGAATTTTTCTTATTTAGTATTTTCTTCTTCCTAGATTTTCTGGTACTGAATTTGATATATTCCTGGCCTGGAAAATGATCATGGTATACTTCATAGATAATATAATAGAATGCTGGTTATGTTTATGAATTACATTATGGCTTCCTATAGCTTCCATAATATGTTTTTCTTGGTTGTTTAAAATACCAATCCTTTCCTCTCTGCCACCCATTTTCATGAGTAAGCTGCCAACCTCAAGATTTCTACGACTGAACTATAAGGAAAATGCAGTGGGATGAGAGTTAGAATGAGTAAGCCTTAAAGAAGGAGAATAATTTAGGGAAGTAGAAAAACAAAATCAGTTACTACTAAGGGGCTGTAAATAGTCCCATGCAGTAACTCTTAGCAGATGCTGAAGAAGGAACAATAAAAAAATGTGATTCAGTTATGACTAATGAAAAGAAAAAACAAGAATAAGAAGGATGAAACAGATCTAAAAGAGAAGAATCCAGGTTCTGTTAGAAAAAGAGGGTAGAAAAATATTATCGATTGAGGGGAAAGGGGGAGATGGTTCTGTTCTAGTGCCTAACAGAACATCAAGAGAAAGGTGGAGAAAGAAAAGAAGAACAAGGAAGAGATACTGGGGGTTGGGAGTGTTACTGGATTAACTTCCTATGGGCTCACATGCGAGTCTCTCACTAAGCACAAATTTGTTCTTCACTCTTTTCTTTCTCCAAGAGGAGTTTTACAGCCAAATAACAAAAATAAGTTTCTTGCTGTAGAAGCTAGAGGTAGCTTAGTGAAGAAGTAAATTACTATCCCATGAATATACTATTATAGTGATGAAAGGTATTAGTTGCATTCTGAATCCAAAATAACACAGCAAAGCCAAACCAAAGAATGAGCTACCCCAAACATATCCCATGAAACCATTCATCATCGCTGTTGATCTTTCTTGTATCCTTTTATTTGCTCCAGTGATTCTTGTATCCTTTTATTTGCTCCAGTGATTCAAGTTTTAAATATTAAATATGGCATGTTACTTTTAAATATTAAATATGGCATGCTACTTTGATTTGTTTGACATGAAATCAGCATTTAGTTGAGTTGAGTTGAATTCTACTTTGGTTTGATGGAAAATCCACATGCAGATTTAATTTGTCGTAATATAAGGCAAATATATATGGATTTCTTGAGGACCTTCTTCCTGAGAGAAGTGAAAAAATGTTGACACTGCTTATTTTGGTTCCAATGTGTCTATCAAATAATGGACTCCTCTCTACTGACCTTCATTGAGGCCCTTTTTTTAATGGTTCTGTGTAGCTTCCACTTGGGAGATAAGAGATCTGAATCTATCCCCCGCTTCAAATGCTGCAAGATGTCTGGTCACACAAATCTTGGAGGTACCCTCTAGTGGCTGGTTTACACGGAAGAAGAATCACTGGTCAGAATTTGAAAAGACAGTTCCCTATGCTTTGTTGTGCCAAGTTGCAGGTGGGCAATATGTCATTTGTTTGAGTTTATTTTCTTTCAAAAAATTCATTGTCAAATTTAACTTCTTTCAAAAAAATTCATTCTCGTGGTGCGGACTAGGTTTGACAACGGTACCTATTTACCCACCTTACTATTTCCATTCGGAGGTAATGGGGATTTTCGTACTGTTTATCTTAAACAGGAGGGTATGGTTAAGGATTGTAACATTTTATTAACTGGGTAGGATAAGATAGTTACCCTCACATTTTAACCATTTTAGTTTCTAGATTGAGGTATGTAGGCATTTTTGGTCCATGTGTACATGGTATATGTAATGCCTGGCCTATATACCCATAACCAATTTCATCTAATCGCTAATTCTCTTAAATCTTAATCCAGTCTTTCGAAATTCCCTACCAAAAGATTCAAAAAATATTGTTAGAATCTTATCTGCTGGGTAATGCGAAGGGTATGGATAACAGTAAGTCCTTATACAATCCTTAGGATCAGATTACAGAACTTCCCCATCCCTTGGGGTGTATCGGTGAGGCCACCCTACCCTTGACAATCCCAGCAAAGGCTATGGTTGGGATATGCCGAAGTGTATAAAATACCATTCTTTATGCTATGTTTTCAGGATTTAGGTTAAATAATATTGTGTATGCATCCATAAAAGACTCCAGCTCTGGAAAGAAAAGCTCCTCTCCTATGCCTGTTGATTGGCGCTCATCAGGCTTGTCCTCCAATCTTCCTACATCTATTGGTCTGGCATCTTTGCCCTCCCCAAGGCCACCATCAAGACCATTGAGTCCCTTTTTTGCCCATTTCTCTAGAAAGGTGAGGACTCCTCTGTATTCCTCCATCCCATCCGTTGGTCCTCCCTTTACCTCCCTAAGGCTGAGGGAGACCTTGGCATTAGAACGATTAAAGATGCCAACTCTGTTGGCATTCTTAAACTCATCTGGAAGATTGCTTCTAAGCATAATAGTATCTGGGTCTCTTGGGCCTACTCCTCTCTCCTCCGTAATGACTCCCTGTAGACAGTCCCTTTCTCCAACAAAGCCTCCTGGGTATAGCATAAAAATCCTCCAGGCTAAGCCACTTGCCATGGAGTCAATGCACTGTAAGATTGGTAATGATCATTCCTTCTCTTTGGCTTGATAACTGGCACCCATCAGGTGTTCTCTTTCTTCAAGTGGGCCTAGATTCGTTTACACCTCTGGCCTTGCCAAAGACTATCCAATCTCTTCTATTATCTCTAATGACGCTTGGTATCACCCACCTCCCCCACCTCTCTCCTACCCTTCTGGTCCTTCCTCCCCCCCTTCCCCCCTTCCTCTGGGGATGATAGACTTATTTAGTCTCCTTCCTTTAGAAATTTCTCCTCCACTTGGCATCTTGTTCGTAGCCATGGTAGTCCCTGCCCTTGGCACAAAATCATCCGGTTCAGATTCATCCCCCGCCATATTCACTATTTGGAGAGCCCTCTCTAACTGTCTCCCCACCCAATCCTTCCTTGTTCACTGCCATATTCCTGTGTCCCCCGCTTGCTGTCTTTGTTGGAACGGTTCAAAAGACATAAACCAAATCTTTTTCTAGTGCCCCTTTTGTTCCACAGTTTGGAAAAGAGTCCTTACTCACTGCTGGCCTTCCAGAGGATCCCCCCTTCCCCTCTCTAGAGAATGGATTTGGATTGGCATGACCTTTGCAGGTAAGACCATTTGCACACTACTGGAAAACTTTCCTTCGGGACAGCTATTAATCACATTTGAATGGAGCGAAATCTCCGTAGATGGACTTCCAACTCCAAGTATTTCGATCGGATTTGGAATGCCGTCTACTTTGAGGTCTCCTCCAGACTCTCTCTTATGCCTACCCTTCCAGTTGTGAGGTCCCCCAGGAACAATCTCATTGTCTCCTCTTGGGGCCTTCCCCCCTCCATCTTGTCTACCCCCTCCCCCTTTGGGATGTAGCATCTTTTAGATTTGTGTTCTTTTTCTTTCTTTGCCTTTAAGGGTTGTATATGCCACCCCCCTTTTTCTTCCTCCTTAGTCATGATATTCTTATTCACAATATATATATATATATATATTGTGGATGCAACTAGTTAGTTTTAAGCATTGTAATAAGGAATCTTGCATCAAGTTTTCTTGCTGAGCGATTCACTTGATGTGTACTTTCTGGTTAAGAATATGTTACAAGGACTCCCTCCCCCCATATGTTTGATATTACAAGCGGCATTTACAATCGGAGCAACCCAAATGTCTTTTCTTTTCCCTATTCTTTGCGAAGGAATTAAATAGAAGAGTTGTAATTTGGTACCCCTTACATAGGAAAGAGTTGGAAATCAAAGATATTGGTTTAAAGATGAGAGAGAAGTAGAGAAGAGAGGAAAGAAGAAGGAGAGAAGTTGAGCGGAGAAAGAAAGTCAAGACTGCAAATCGTAGGAGAGCATTTTGCTCTTCCCACCTATAGTTGGTTCAAACTAATAACTTAGGGAAATTACATAGTCCTCCCTAGGGAGGTAAAAGAGGAAAAAGGAAAATATAATTTCAGACAACTTAATATAAAGAGTCCTAAAGTACCTATATTGCATAAACTGCAACACTCCCCTCAAGCTGGAGAATAAATGTCATATATTCTCAGCTTGCATAAAAGGGAACTGAACTGGTGAGGAATGAGTTATTTGGTTAATATGTCTGCCAATTGATCACCTGTCTTCACAAAGGGTGTGCAAATGTTGTTGGAGTTAATCTTCTCTTTGATGAAATGCCAGTCAACTTCAATGTGATTTGTTCTATTATGTTGCACTAGATTATGGGCGATGCCTATGTTTGCTTTGTTATCACAGTAGAGATGCATAGGTCTATCAGTATCATATCCCAACTCAAGAACCAGCCATCGCAACCAAATGAGTTCACAAACTCTATGACTCATTGCCTGTAATCTGCCTCTACACTAGATCTAGCTACAATAGGTTGTTTCTTGCTCCACCATGTAACTAAATTATCACCCACAAATGTGTAATAGCAAGAAGTAGATCGTCTGTCAGAGATGAATCCAATCCAATCAGCATCTGAATAGCCTTCTATCCTTAAGTGGTTGTTTTGGGCATACAAAAGTCCTCTCCCTAGATAGGACTTCAAGTATCTGAGGATGCGGTACACAACATTCAAGTGTCCACTTTTGGGAGCATGCATAAACTGGCTCACTACTCCCACTGCATAAGTATTGTGTGGGCGAGTCAGAGACAGATAGATAAGCTTCCCCACTAGCCTCTGGTAGATGCCTGCAGCACCAAAAGAGGAACCACAATCTTCTCCTAACTTGTGATTTTTTTTTTATAGGAGAACTTACCAGTTTACACCCCAACATCTCTGTTTCTTTCAACAATTCTAACACAAATTTCCTTTTGGAAAATATTGAATCCCTTAGATTTTGACACTTCAATACCCAAGAAAAACTTAAAGTGTCCTAGGTCTTTGATCTCAAAATGTTTTGCCAAGTAGGCTTTTAGCCTAGCTATCTCATCATTGTTATCTCCAGTCACTATAATATCAACATAAACAATCAATGCTGTGATGGTACCATTAACTCTCCAAATAAATAATGTGTGATCTGCTTGACTCTGGGAATACCTATTCTTCAAAATGGCCTGCCTGAACCTCTCAAACCAAGCCTTTAGTGATTGCTTAAGACCATGTAGTACCTTCTTTAGGAGACACACCTTACTATCAACTACTGGAAACTTGAAGCCAGGAGGGGATTGCATATATAGTTCCTCCTTTAAGTCACCATGGAAGAAGGTATTCTTCACATCCAAGTGATATAAGGGTCATTCTCTATTTTCCGCCACAGATAAAAGAACTCTTATAGAGTTATGTTTGGCACAGGAGCAAAGTTCTCCTGATAATCAATTCCATACACCTGATTGTACCCTTTGGCCACCAATCTTGCCTTGTTCCTCTCAATAGCACAATCTAATTGGCACTTGATTGTATAGACCCACCTACATCCAACTGGAACTCTCACCTTGGGAATATTAACCAGTTTCCAAGTGTAGTTCTTCTCAAGTGCCATCATTTCCTCAGACATGGCTTGCTTCCACTTGGGGTCTGTCAAAGCCACAGTAACAGTAAGGATGGAAACCAAAGAAAGAGTTGCTATAAAGGCAACACCTATAGGAGACTGAGCATCATAGGTAACAAACTAGGTTATAAGATTAGTATAAGATCTCTTACCCTTTTAAACAACATTAAGAAGGTCTAACTCAAAAGGAGATAAAATTTTATGTGACTGAGGTAGATGAAACTCAGGATGTGGATCTAAAGAAGACTGATGTAGATAAGTCACTTAGGCTTATTTTATTGTAAATAAGCCTTGGGTTGTGTTATGTATGTGTTGGGCCTTTAATCCCATGGGTTTTCTTTGAAATAGATCACTTTAATAGGCCTAAAATATGGGTAGAAGGTAGGAAAACGAGATTTTATTCATTATTTTAATTAGTTGCTATTTAATTCAATAAAGACCCATTAGGCCATTAGTTGGTTGTAAAGTCCTATATGGACTATTAGTTAGTTAGTCCTACTCCATATTGGAGTCATAAAGTCAAGTCTTCGTCCTATTTTGAATTCCTAGTTGTAGTAGGAGTGTCTAGTCCTATTGGGAAACTAGCTCCTAGTTGTTGTAGGAGTGTCTAGTCCTATTGAGAAACTAGCTCCTAGTATTAGTATGATTGTAAACTTCCCCTCTATAAATAGAGAGGCATATGTACCATTATCGGACAGATTTGAATAAAAGAAAGTTTGCATTTATGAAAGAAAGCTTGCAACTAAATGCTTAGAGCAACTGAAATAGCCATGGGTGAGAAGCCTAGGCTGAGATAGCCACTTCCTTTATTCTCTTGTACCCTTCTCAACCCCCCATCCATTTTATTCCTCTTTTTTTATTTTATTTTCTGTAACATTCAAGAGGTATAATTCAGATTCTGATAAAAAGTCTGCAGAAATCATAACCGATTAGCAATCCTAGTGGGAATAGGAGAGAGATCGATCTCCTCTCTTTCTCTCTTCTGTACTCTGTTCATCCAGGTCTTCAATCAGGGTATTCCAGGCCTCATAAGGGTCCCACGATCCTTACCTAGTCACTGTTGGAAGCATTTAGTTGCTGTTCTTGAAGGTTCTTCTTAGTTTTCTCTCCTAAGTCAGAAAATCAAGAAAGTTTGTAACTTCACAACCAGCCGTCAGAATCCTCTCAACTTTGGGGGTTTTGTACCCTCCCTAGGGACTATCTACGCCCAAGAGTGCAACTCAATCGGACTCCTACAGCCCTGGCCGCACATCTCTCTCTCTAGCTCTATAACAGGTCTTTCTCCCTCCTATCGGGTTAGGTTTTGGGCTGGTTTTGCTCCTATATGAGTATTGTATCATTGGGGATTTATTTGATGGTATTATTTCTTTATTTCTTACTCCTATTTGTATTGTTTAGGATTATAAACTGCGGAGTTAGTTACTTGTAATCTACTCCTGCATTAAAGACTCTTGGCAAATCTTCTTTGTCCTTCTTGTTACAAAATATCAGGTGCCTTCTCTGTACGAGGTTCACCAGTATCAACAATATCCACAATGTCAACATCATCCACCTCTTTATATTTCCCAATATAAAAAAAAAAAGGAGTAAGAGGTGAGGGAGTAAGAAATGGAATGGCATCAGCAGCCTTTTCACTTTCACTTTCACTTTCATTCTCCCCGTGAAAAGGATGCTGATGAGATGCAAAGAAAGGCACAGACTCGAGGAAGGTTACATCTTTGGAAAGAAATCTCCTGTGAGATGCAGGGTGGTAACACTTGTAGCCTTTAGTAGTGAAAGAATATCCAAGGAAGAGACATTTGAGAGCCTTGGGATCGAGTTTGGAGCAGGAGGATTTGTTCACATGCACATAACAAACACAACCAAACACCCTGAGAGAAGATAAAAAGCAGAAGATTGAGAAGACAAGAGTGCAATGGGGTTTTGAGACCCAAGGATTTTGGTATACATACGATTGATGAAAAAAGTAGTAGTTAAAACAGTTTCATACCAAAAAGTTTTAGGAACATTCATACCAAATAGAAGGTTTCTACAGATTTCTAACAAATGATGATTTTTCTTATTAGCTACCCCATTCTGTTGGGGTGTATCAAGTATCAACACAAGCAAGCTGATGGAAATACCACTGTATGTAAAAAATTCCTATAGACACCATAGGTGTACTCCCCTCTCTATTAAACTGGACAATTTTGTTCCTGGTTTCAAACTGGGTGCATACCATTTTGTAAAAGTTTTTAATGCATCATAAACATCACTCTTTAGTTCCATAAGAATGGTCCAAATATAATGAGAGAAATCATAAACAAAGTAACCACTTCCAAACGAGGAGGTAATAGGACAAGGTCCCTAAACATCAGTAATATGCACAAAGGGAATAATAGATCTATTACCATGAGAGGGATAAGATGAACAACAATGTTTAGCACAAGCACATGGTTCACAATAAAATACATGAGAAGAAGGAAAATATGTAAAACGAGGTAATAATTTTCTCATAATAATAAAAGAGGGATGTCCCAAACGTTGATTCCAAAGCATCACAAAGTCAACAAAACTACTATCACTACGACCACATGCATAGGATTGTGGTGTAGTCAAAAGAGATAATTGCGGCTCAAGGTGGTAGAGTCCGCTCTCTTCATGTCCACTGCCAATAATCCTCTTCATCACCAAATCCTGAAAAAGACAGTGTGAAGGAAAAAAAGTGACACATTAATTCAAAGATTTTGTCAAAATGCTCACAGACAAAAGGTTTAAGGTAAGATTAAGAACATGAAGAACGGAATTAAGTGAAATGGAAGAGCTAATGGGAATACTGGCATATTGCCTTTACTATAAACAAAGGAGAGGGTACCATTAGCCACCCGAACCTTATCCTTACTAAAACAAATGGAGTAAGAATCATAATAGTGGGACGTACATGTGGTATGTAGCGTTAATCACCCATGACGGAGTTGTGGAAGGTGCAAATGTGGTCACATGCATTGCGGAATTGAGGCATCTTGTGCAGTAGATGGGATATAAGCTGAGACATGAACCGACGGAGCACTGTAATATCATCTCTAAATAAGGGTCTAGTATCTGCCTGTGAGTGTCCTCTGAGATCAATCTCTGTCATAGTAGCATAGGTTGTAGCCTCTCCTTTGCGGCCATGACAAGTGCCAGTAGATCCTCCACGAGTATTAGGAGGTCAACCATGAAGAACCCAGCACCTCTCTCGAGTGTGCCCAGGTTTCCCACAATAATCACACTACCAAGGTCTATCTCTGTCATCTCCATGGGATGACCTTTGGCCTTAGCCGCCACCACGCCATTCTCTGTGGTTAGTGGAAGAAAGAGAGCACTCAAGTGAAGATGTAGAATTTATAACACCTCTCCTGGTATCTTCACTCAGGAGGTAGCTACACATCTCATCAAGGGATGGAAAAGGTGACCGGCCCAAAATCTATTAGACCTTGGCTTCATCTTCAGGATTGGATAACTGAAGGTCTTAATAATGATCATACTCCTCCCAGAGTCTTGTCACAGTAGTATAGTAGTCAGAAATAGTCATGTTCCCCTGCTTTGTGGAGAGGGCTACTGAAAAAGCTGGTAGACCTTCACAGAGTCACCTACCTATCATAAGTCTTGAAAACAATATCCCAAATATCCTTAGCAGTTTCCTTCCAGATAAATCTCCTGCCTATCTCAGGTTTCATGGAGAAAAGCAACAAAGTCATAACAATAGAGTTCGTAGTTTCCCATTTATGGTAACCTGGATCAGCGACAACGAGAGCCTTGATAGCCCCAGTAATGTGCCCTAGCTTCCCTCTACTCCGCAAGAATAGCTTCATAGAGTATAACCAATCCAAATATTTGGAACTATCTAACTTCATAAGAGAAATCTGAGTATTGGGATTATTAGAGACCATCGAACTCGAGTTGGTACCACTCGACCCACCCGTTGTAGCTTCCATAGGATTCGTGATGTCAGAAATGATGTAAGAATATTCCTAAAACAATGCAAATGGAGATCCAAACCAAGGGAGAAAAACAAGTCTCAAATATCCTCTTCTTAAAACAAAAAAATAAAAAATGAAAAATTCAGCAAGCTAGCAAATAACCAACAACAAGGAGAGACCAGGTTTGGGGGGTCAAAGAGGGCCCTTGGGCCACTCCAAAGAACTTGATTCCAACTCCAACCAACCTCAGGCCAAGAAGAAACAAGAAAAAAAGGTCCAGATCTGGGTACTGTTCACAGAGTTACTATAGTAACAACGGAAAATAAAAAAGAGTTGCAGACCTTGGGCTTCCATCCTTTGCAATCAAGCTTTTAGGGGCATAAAATGAGGCCTAGGGTGACTCCAATGGACCAGATTCCAGCTCCAACAAATCCCTGATGAGGAAGAACAAGGGCAGTTTCAGAAATCTGGTTACTATTCACGGAACAGCAGATCAGGTTTTTTTTTTGGGTGAATATGAAAATTAAATTATAATGAGAAAAGGGGGGGAATGTACAAGATCCATGGGCCAAAGAAAGGATACAACCCTAAGGGCATGGGGGGAGCCAAAATAGATAAGGGGAGGCCCCAGGAGACAACAATCAGCCTGCTCCTTGGGGAATCAATAACCGGCTGGTGAGGGGTCACAAAAAGTTTGGAGGAAACATCAAAGTAGATGGCATTCCAAATCCTGTCAAAACATCTGGATTTAGAACTCCAGCTACGCAGGTTGCGCTCTATAACAATAGAGAAGAAAAGAGAGAGAGAGAGAGAGAGAGAGAGAGAGAGAGATGTGATTTTGGTAATAAGAGTCCCAATCAATTAAGTTGGGGCTACCCTCCTCTATTCATTATATAGTAGTTTAACCAGCCTATTACAAGTAGGACAACAATTCTAGTAGGACTGGAAACATCAAAACATAGGAAACTGACTAATTAATCAGTCCTCGCTGAACTAGGACTCTCCTAGTTATATTAGGACAGCTGACTCCTAATATAACATCAGTCCTAGCTTACCTAGTTAGACTAGGAAAACACCAAGGAGGGAGCCTGCATAATCCGTAGGACTCCTTCTTCCTTCTCTTCTCATGATAGCCATCTAACACATCCCCCTCAAGCTAGAGCATAGATGTTAATCATACCCAACTTGTTACAAATATAGTTCACTCTACCACTCCCCAAGGACTAAGTGAAAACATCTGCAAGTTGCTCTCCGATGCCAATATGACTTGTAGAAATCACTCCTTGCTGTAATTTTTCTTGAACAAAATGACAGTTAACTTCAATATGTTTTGTCCTCTCATGAAACACTGGATTTTTTTTATGCAATATGAATTGCAGCTTGGTTATCACACCGCACCAGCATGGAAGAAGTACACTCATGCCCAAGTTCCATCAAAATCGGCTTTACCCACATCAACTCACAAGTAACATGAACCATTGCACGATACTCAAACTCAACGCTATACCTCGCCACAACAGCCTATTTCTTGCTTTTCCAAGACACAAGATTTCTACCAACAAAAGTGCAGTATCCTGTAGTTGACCTCCTATCAACTGGAGAACCAGCCCAGTCAGCATCACAAAAACCTTCAGTATGATTATGTCCATGATTAGACTACAACAGACCACGTCCTAGAGCTTTCTTATGTTATCTCAGAATACGAACAACGGCATCCCAATGTGAAGTTCATGGAAACAAAAGAAACTAACTCACAACGCTGACAGAGAAGGCAATGCTAGGTCGAGTCACAGTCAAATAATTCAGCTTTCCCACCAACCTCCTGTATTTCTCAGGATCTTCTAAAACATTACCTCCTTTAGACATATGCTTCACATTTGGATCCATTGGAGTGTCAAGGGGTTTGGTCCCTAACATACCAGTTTCTGAAAGTATATCCAAAACATACTTTCTCTGAGACAGAGAAATTCCCTTCCTTGACTGAGCAACTTCAATCCCTAGGAAGTACTTCAACCTTCCTAGATCCTTAGTTTGAAAGTGTTATTGCAAATGTGCTTTCAAACTTGGGATTCCTTCAACATGATCTCCAGTAATAACAATGTCATCAACATATACAACCACAAATATCCTCCTTCCGTTAGACTTCCAATAGAACACAGAATGATCACTGTCACACCTTGGCAGCTCAAATGCACAAACCATATTAGTCAACCTACCAAACCATGCATGAGGAGACTGTTTCAGCCTATACAAGGACTTCTTGAGCTTGCACACCTTTCCACACTCCTCCTGAGCAACAAACCCTAGATGTTGCTCCATATACACTTCATTATGTAAATCACCGTGAAGAAATGTCACATTAAGCTGAAATAATGGCCAATGAGACGAAGCGCAAGAGAAATCAAAACACGAACAGAGACCAACTTGGCAATAGGGGAAAAGGTATCTAGACAGTCAACACCTGGGCATACCCCTTCGGACCAACTGAGCCTTCAAACGAGCAAGAGACCCATCAAGGTTAACCTTAACCACATAAACCCCACGAAAACCCATAGCCTTCTTGCCAGGAGGCAATGGTACATAAGTGATGGCGGAGCTCTTCCATGGGGAAGCACCTAATCAAATAGAATACTTACATTTCGTCTATTCGATGTGATATTCCTTCGGACCCCTCTACAGATGCTTGCTATGCACTCTTGTGAGCACTACCTCACCTCAATTTCTCATCCATAGCCTGTGGCACATGCCATTGTCCCAACCATCGGGCTTTTAGCCCTCTCCTATGGAACAAATTGTAAAATCCAAGTTAAGAGCTCAGCCTTGCTGCGAAAGTCACTTTAGTAGTACCGGGGGGGCCCATTCCCTATGCCAGCCGGATTGTTTTCTGTAGATGAATGAGGAGGAGCACACCCACTTCTACAAAATTTGACAGAGTTATCGATACAAGAGGAATGGGAGGAACTACCATTCTTCTTCTTGCCTGGGTAATGGATATTATTCTGAAATTTCCTTTATAACTCTAGCTCGCTTAATGAATGGATGGCGTTCAAAAATCTTGAATTTATGTGGTAAAAGAAATGTCCAAAAACGATAATGTAATGATTTTCTTGTTATTTCTTTTTTCCATTTGATTGTTTAGGCCTCAAGGAATACTTTGAAGCAAATCCTGCACTCAGGTTTGACTCTTCAACTACTGTTGTCCATTCAAAAGCCTCTACTTCTTCTGGTGCAAGTGGTGAATCTGAGGACGAAGAAGTTAGCGATGAATTCTATGATGCAATTGCTGGTGATTCATCATCTGACGAAGAGGACAACAATGATGATGTAGAGGTTGCCAAGGCAATATTCCCTCACTGCCATTAATGTTATTTTCAGATCACAATTGTAGAGACCCTTGAGAACATGTTCTCTGTTCCTTGACTGTACACACAGACAATGGTTTACACATCCCCTTGACTTTAGCACATATGCACGTGCAAATATGCACACACACATGCACACATATGAGCAGACCAACACATGGAGGCCTTCCTAATTTTGAGCTGCTCCTTGACTTTCTATCAGGATGGGCAAATGAAGCTGAAGAATGTCTCATGGGCCATTGCAAGCTTGGACTTAAAACGAAGTTCAGGTAATGTTGCCTCATCTAGATAATAATATCAGTATCTCATTCTTCTGGTAGGAAAATGTTGATGTGTGTTGATATACATTTTTGTAACCCTTAACGGCTCGAGCTTTTGGGACGAGTGTTTGTAACAGAAAAAAAATGTTATGATTTTGTAATTCCACTCAAATTATTATAGATAATTGAGATGAAGTAGAAGTTTATGTGTTTCAGATGTTATACTACCTCTCTCTAATTTTTCTGCTCAAATTACAATCATAATTTGAAATTTTGACCGAAAATTCAAAATTTTGGCTACCAATTTCGGTTTCAACATTGTTCAAAATGGTAGGCATATGAATTCAGTTTGGGACAAGGTCAAAATTCCACTTAAACCGAAATCTTGAACCTTGCTTATAATTCAGTAAAAAGTTGTGAACACTACGAGATTTTGTCTAGGTGAATAATAAGTGCTGTAGTATTGAGCAACTTGGTCAGACAACCAACTCAACTTCTTGGGTCATTGAAGCATAAAATTTATGGACGTTCTCTCCTTTTTCATCCCTATTTCTTGCATCCCCTTTCCCATGCTGTAATCATTCTGTTTTTCTTGTCAACAAATTTTAGTGACAGATCTCCTTCCAAAAAAAGGGAAAAAATATATTTTAGTTGATGGATCTGAAAAATATGTATCACCACTCCAGTAATCTTCTGAATTAGATGCTGCAGCTGATGATTTCCATTTCATTTATGAAAACCTTGGGTGCAGAATACTCTATTAAACGATACAACAACTCAGCCTTATCCCAACTAAGTGAGATCGGCTACATGGATCTGCGCATAGCCAAAAAGGAAAGTAAAAGGAGAGGGAACAGCAACACGTCGGAAAAATACTCCTAAATGGGGTCGGCTACATGGATCCTAGCCTGATAATCAACTCTATTGAAAGATAGTAACTAATATTTTTTGAATAAATAGAAAGGCAAAGAGTATTTTCAGTTTATATTGACTTAAGGTATTAATTTTAGTTGCATCTAATGATAATTTTGAACATTCAACAATCATCAGTTGACCTAAAGCTTCAGGCACTCGTTTTTAATCTGTTTTTTTCGTTCTTTTTTTTTTTTTCTGGTGCAGTTGCAGTCACCAATGAGGAACTAGATAACTGCATTCCTCCTATTAGTATTGATGCAAGTCAGTATCATGGCTCCATGTCCCAAGGAAAAGATGTTACTGACACAAACTGTTGGTCTTGTCCGGGAGGAGAAGGATTTATGATAAGAGGAAAGACATACTTGAAGGATAATTCTAAGGTGGTTCCATCTTTCCTATTTTATTTGTTTTGCTTGATCAGCAGCGAAGAAACATAATATTATTAGAGATTGAAAGGGCACAAATGCAGAACATAGAAGTGCACATAAGTAGAAAAAGCAACCACACCCCTGAGTCAGGCACAAGCTCAGTGTCACATACATACTCCAGGGATCCATCCTACCTCCAAGCATCAATGAACTTCTCCCCCCCCCCCCCCACACCCCCAAAAAAATAATAAAATAAAATAAAAGGTAAAACTGTGCATTTCTTTGGAAAGCAGTGACAGTTTAGTACCTTTTCTTTTCTTTCTTTTCTCCTTTTTTTTTTTTTTTTTTTTTTTGGAGGGGGGTTTGAGAAAGAAATGAAATTGAAACAAGATGAAATGTTTTAGAACTGGTAAAAATACAGGTAGCTCTACTCTACAAACATCTCTTATTTTACCTTTCTTAAAAAAGTTCACATATCGTCACTGCTTGGGAAAAATAAGGTAAATATGTTTCCAAAGTTTGTTGTAAGAAAAATTGCTTCTTGAACCCTTCTATTGATAAGGATCCCATTGGACTTCATCTATGCCTCGACAACCAACCCTCCCCTTTTCTCCTTTCACGAGCATCTAATTCCATTTTTACTGTCTTTTTGACTTTTTTTTTTGCTAAATACCTCAATAAACTCTGGTACTTGGTACACCCAAGAGATGGACTGGGAAATTCTCATTTTGTCTCTCCATTCTTTTGCAACCAAGGTAAGACTCAAACTATTAATTTCATTTCAGATACGCAATAAAATATGTGCTTCTCTTTAACTCATACTTGATTGGAAAAGGCATATGGATTCCCATGGTTGGAAGAGGCCCCATTGATGCCAACAAAGGAAAAAACACTGAATTAACATGACCTTCAACTTATAGAAGTGTGATAGATAGTGGCAACTTCCATGGGATAGTTGCTAGAATTTCTCCCATCTGGTTCATTGGCTGAATGAATATTTATTGTAATACTCTATAGGGATGATGGGTTTGACATATGCTTTTCCTCTGATTTGTGAGATGATTCAACCTAGCCGTGAAGCAATATTAGAAGCCCAAACTCAATTAACCTTGTTTAAAAATATAATAAGAGTGGCCTCTTACATTTTAGAACACTCGGGGAAAAGTGTTTTAATGTAGGAGTAGATTACAATAACTAGCCCCCACAATATTTAACCCCAAATAATACAGCTTATAGAACCCTTAGAACAAAGAACACAGATAGGAAACAATCTTTACAAATAAACCAGCGACCCACAAGAAGAATTCCCAAAAATAAGCAATCAGCCAGGAGAGAGAAAATCTCCTACGCAAGCCAATACAGAGAGGGGGCGGCTGCTATAATTAGAGCTCTGATTGAGCTCAAACTTGGGTCGATAGGAGCCCCTAAAGAGGGAACAAAAACCTAAAAATTTGAGAAGCTTTTGACGAGGGGTTGTTAAGTTACTTTCTTGAAATCAGACCCAGGAGAGAGATCGCAACCTTCAGGAGAGAGAAACCTTTATGAATCGATGCTGGTTCTGAAAGCTTGGACAGATCTGAAGTTCTTTAATGTTCACAGCAGCAGTAAACAGAGACAGCAGCAAATAACAGTGAAAATAGAAAGATTAAACAAAGAAGAAACAAGGGAAAAGTGGGAGAGGAAGTGGCTATCTCAGCCTGGGCTTCTCACCCACAGTTATCCCAGCTGCTCTAAGCAATTGATTGCAAACTTTCTTTATTCAAATCTCAGAAACAATGGTACATATGCCTCTCTATATATAGAGGGAAGTTTACATTCATAGTAAGACTAGGAGCTAGTTTTCAAAGAGGACTAAACACTCCTACTACAACTAGGAATTGAAATAGACTAAGACTAGGACTAGGGCTGATAGGCCTTAATAGGACTTACAATCGATGGCCCAAGATAGACAAGGACTAGGGCTCATAGGCCTTAATAGGACTTACAATAAATGGCCCAAAATAACATAAGGACATTAAAATAGTGTTGGGAAACATGTCCACACTCCTTGCCATGTTTTGGTGTTAACAAACAAACATACATCTTTAACTTGATTGATAAAGTGTGATTAGCTTAAAGAAACCCTTAGAAGATCGAAGGTCGAATCAAGACATGAAGCTAAGCTTAAAGACATGAAACAGCAAACAAGAAGGAAAGAAGATGAAGGGCCAAAGAATGGAAGATTCAAGTGAAGAAGAAGATCACTAGGATAGATTAAGTTATTTACAATGTAATTTGTAATTTCCACCTACTTATATGCACTCACCTCATGCATGTGCATTACATCATATTAGAATGACCATAGAGCATGCCTTGACCAGGTATGGAAAGTCACTAAGTGGCGTGAAACACACAGTAACCTGACTTAAGGGTATTTTAGGGAATCTTAAGATTAGTATTAGGAGATGAATCCTTCATAGAAGCTGTAGGAAATTGAGTTGTGATTCTAACGCAACAGTACTCAGATCATTCTGAAGTCGGACCAAAAAGTTATGATCAAAACACTGGTGACTGGTCAGTATGACAGAGCATGTCATGTTGGCGGTCGACCGGCTGGAAGCCCCGGTCGACCGGACCTGTCCAAGACCATAGGCGGTCGACTGGCTGAAAGTCCCGGTCGACCGGTGCCTGCTTGGAAGTACTCCAACGACTATTTTTTTCCCTACAACGGCTCTTGCCGGTCGACCGGCTATCATTGGCGGTCGACCGGTAGACCCAGAATATGTCCGTTAGAGCTTGATTCCCTGCCTAAAATGCTTCACTAAGTTCACCTATAAATATCCTAATCACTCTTAATTAATTATTCATTAAGAAAGAGCTTTAAGAGCATTGTTGCAAGCATTAGAGAAGATTATTTCTACTTGAGTTATTTTGTTACACAAATCCCAATCAAGAGGCTCAAGTCTCAATCAAAGTCCTCTACTCTCTCCTGTGCAAGTCAAAGCCATAAGAGAGGACTTTACAAAAGGTGCATCACTCTTCATTTATTATTCATTTTCATTTGCACCACACTTGAGGTATTCCTCTTATTCCACTATTTCTTATTTTTCTGTTTTTTACAATTCTAGACTGTACTTAGGATTGTAAGGATACTCTTATCCTAAAAAGAGAAAGGTCTCTCTCTACCTCTTAAAGAGATTGTGAAGGCGTCTCTCTGCCTGGAAAGGAGATTTGTAAGGATACTCTTATCCGTAAAAAGATTGTAAAGGTTTCTTCCCTACCTACTGTACTGAAAGGGAAAACTAGTGGAATACCTTACAAGAGGATTCTTGTAGGGAGTGGACTAGACTCAAATTGAGTTGAACCACTATAAATCTTGTGTTGTGGGTGTTGTTATTTTATTTATTCAGCATCGCTTTTAATTTATAGTCACACTTGTGACCTATACATCGAAAAGAGTTAAATTCCACTAGTATAACCTATTCACCCCCCCTCTAGGTTATTTCAATTGGTATCAGAGCGGGAGCTCAATTTATTTAAGACTATATCGTCTTAATAGTGAGTCAAAGACCATGACCACATTCCAAGGACCACCAGAAGGCATGAACGCCTTGAGACCCCCGTACTTTAATGGAGAAAACTTTTCTTTCTGGAAGTGCAGATTCAAGAATTTTGTGTGTGGTCACAACATTCTTGTATGGAGAGCCATAGAGAATGGACCATACACTATCACCAAGATAGTTGATGGAAAGACAGTACCTAAGGATGAAGGAGAATGGACAGCTGAAGACATCACCCTCATCCAGTACAACTTCCGTGCCATTACATTCCTTCAATGTGCCCTCAATGAACAAGAGTTCAACCGAGTCATTGCATGTGACACGGCTAAAGAAATTTGGGATATGCTTCTTGTCACACACGAAGGTACAGCAGAGGTAAAAGAAAGAAAGGTAGATCAACTCGTCTTTGATTACGAGCCATTCTCTATGAAAGAAAATGAGTCAATAACTTCTATGTTTACTAGGTTTACTGATATTGTGAATAATCTTAAAGGTTTAGGTAAGACTTATACTAACGCTGAAAAAGTCAGAAAAATCTTAAGAGCCTTACCTGCAGCTTGGAGACCCAAGAAGACAGCAATAGAAGAAGCCAAAGATTTGACTAAAATCTCATCGGACTATTTGGTTGGATCTCTACAAACGCATGAAGTAGAGCTGAACGCCGACAAACCAAATTCTGAGAAAAGGAGAACTATAGCGCTGAAATCAACTCAACCTATCGAAGAAGTAAGTGATGATGAAGAAGATGAAGAATTCGACATGGAAAAGGAAATTTCACTCATCACGAGAAAATTCAACAAATTCCTCAAAAAGAAAGGAAGGTTCCAACACAAGAACAAATCCTACGGTGACAAATCCTATGGGGAAAAAGGTAAAACAAAAATTAAACCTAAGGAAATTCCTACTAAAGACATAGTTTGTTTTGAGTGCAGAAAGCCTAGACATTTCAGAACTGAATGCCCAAATAAATAAAAAAGAAAGGCCTATGCAGCTACATGGGACTCAAGTGATGAAGAAGAGAAAAGTGAATTTGAAGAAGAAGTCACCAACCTCGCCTTGATGGCCATCGGAAATGAAGAACAAGAGGTATGTGAAATTCAACTTGAACTTTTAGTAAGGGACTCTAATGAGGAACTTCAAGAAGCCTTCGAGGCCTTATATGAAGAAAGTATAAAATTAGAGTCTGATAAAAGTAAACTTGAAAAAGAGGTTGAAACACTAAATAAGAGAGTAGAGGCACTAACCTCAAAGGTAAGTGAACTGGAGGAAGAAAACCTTAAGTTGAACTCCACCCTCTGCACCTTTACCCAGGGGCAAAAGAACCTTGACAATCTTCTAGGTTCTCAAAGGAAGAGTCAAAATGAAAGAGAAGGACTGGGTTATAATGGACAAAATCCATTTAGAAATGGGAATCCAAGAAAGGGTGACCAAAGAAACCAACCATCCACCTCCTACATTAAATGTAGCTTTTGTAAAAAGACAGGACACTCCATAAACCAGTGTCACTCCAAGAAAAGGAAGAAACCCAACTCTCAAACTGAGAGATCAAGAGTAAACCATGCCAACTACTACACATCCCTAAGAAGGCAATATAGGCCTCAAGAAAACTATAGACCTATGCCTAGGTACAGAAAAACCCAACCTCATAGAGAGTACTCCATTGAGAGGATCCAAAGGCAATTCCAAGGATACAATAACTATCCTAGGGAGACTTATAGATCAGAAGGGAAATACCAAAATCAAGGACTCTATAGATACTATACTCCACAAAGATCAAATGGATCTTATGAAAAGCAGAGGACTCAAAGAAACATAAGGCCATTCCAAAGGCAGAACCAAAATCCTAAAAAGTACAAAACCATTTGGGTTCCTGTTGGGAAGTTTTACACTAACAATAATGGACCCATGAGATTATGGGGACCAATGTACAATTAAATTTCTGTTATAGGTTTGCTTGAAGAATAAGGTGGAAGCTGAATGGGTCATCGACAGTGGATGCTCCAAACACATGACATCCAACAAGAACCTATTCTCAAGCTTACGGGACTACGATGGAGGATGGGTCTCCTTTGGAGATGACAGCAAAGGAAGGATTGCTGGTATTGGAAAAATAAGACTTGGAGGTATTTCAATCTCGAACGTTTACTTTGTGAAAAATTTGAACTATAATCTCCTAAGTGTAAGTCAATTATGTAGCATTGGATACAAAGTAGAATTCAATGTCTCCCACTGTTGTATCAAAGATACAAATGATAATCTAATACTAAAAGGATCTACGAAGAACAACATTTATGTTTGTATACTTGATGAAGTAAGTTCCTTAAATGCATGCTTGGTTTCCAACCATAGTGAGTCTTCATTATGGCATAGAAGACTTGGACATATAAATGTCAAGTTGATTCAAACCATAGCATCCAAGGATCTTGTGAGGAACCTCCCTAAAATCAAGTATGAAATAGATAGTTTTTGTGATGCCTGTCAAAAAGGCAAACAAACCAAAGTCTCCCACAAGTCGAAGAATATTGTCTCTTCCTCTAGGCCATTGGAACTACTCCACCTAGACTTATTTGGACCTATCAATATATCTAGTATGAGTGGTAAAAATTACACCTTTGTAATTGTGGATGACTACTCTAGATACACTTTGACTGTTTTTCTGAAAAATAAAAATGATGCCTCCGATGAATTTTCAACTCTATGTAACAGATTGCAAAATCAGAAAGGATATACTATAACCTCTGTGAGGAGTGACCACGGAGGAGAATTTGACAATATAAGTCAATTTGACTTATACTGCAACAAGTATGGTATTGACCATAACTTCTCTGCTCCTAGAACACCTCAATCTAATGGAGTAGTTGAAAGGAAAAATAGGTCATTACAAGAGACTACAAGGACTATGCTTAATGAGTACTCTTTGCCTAAGTACTTTTGGGCTGAAGCTGTAAATACAGCATGTTATGTACTAAATAGAATAATCCTTAGACCTTTGCTTTCTAAAACACCTTATGAACTATATTTTGGTAAAATACCAAAAGTAAACTACTTTAGAGTATTTGGATGTAAATGCTTCATCTTAAACACCAAAAATCATCTTGGAAAATTTGATGCAAAATCTGATGAAGGAATATTCTTAGGATACTCACTCAACAGTAGGGCATATAGAATTTTTAATAAAAAATCTTTAATGGTTGAAGAATCTATGAATGTAAGATTTGATGAATCTTTACCGAATGATTTAAATAAATCTCTTGTTGATGATGATGACATTACAATTGATGAACTTAAGAACAAAACTAATGATATTTCTCTTAATGATTCAAATGATGTTACCATAGAAAAATTAGAAACACTACCTAAGGAAGTCATTCCGCATAGGAATCATCCCTTAGAAAACATCATAGGAGAACTAGATGGAAAAATCCAGACTAGATCTAAAACCCGAGAGGTATGCAATAACACTGCATTTATCTCAAGGATCGAACCCAAGAACATAGAAGACGCACTAAAAGACAGTGATTGGATTATAGTTATGCAAGAGGAGCTTCACCAGTTTGAAAGAAGCAAGGTATGGGAACTTGTCCCTAGACCTAGCCACCACACCATCATTGGTGCTAAGTGGGTCTTTTGTAATAAACTGGATGAAGATGGGAACATAGTGAGAAACAAAGCAAGATTAGTTGCCAAAGGGTATAACCAGCAAGAGGGAATAGACTATGATGAAACCTATGCACCAGTAGCGAGGTTGGAGTCCATTAGAATGTTACTAGCTTTTGCATGCCATAAGAACTTTAAACTATATCAAATGGATGTCAAAAGTGCCTTCTTGAATGGATACATACAAGAAGAGGTATATGTAGCTCAACCTCCCGGCTTTGAAGACCTTAAGTTTCCAAACCATGTCTATAAACTTGAGAAAGCTCTATGTGGACTCAAACAAGCCCCTAGAGCTTGGTATGAGAGATTAAGTACTTTCTTGATAGAAAGTGGCTTCCCAAGGGGGAGGATTGACACAACCCTATTCGTGAAGAACCTGAAGAATGACATACTCATTGTTCAAATCTATGTAGATGATATCAATTTTGGCTCAACCAACGAGAAAATGTGTACTGAATTCAGTAACAAAATGAGTAGTGAATTTGAAATGAGTATGATGGGAGAGTTAAATTTCTTCCTTGGACTTCAAATAAAACAAACTGAAAATGGAATTTTCATAAATCAAAGCAAGTACACCAAGGAGATGCTAAAGAAATTTGATATTAATAGTAAAAAATCTTCAGACACTCCGATGAGCTCATCCTTGAAACTAACCAAGGATGAGGATGGAACTTCTGAGGATGCAACTAAATATAGAGGCATGATTGGAAGCCTTCTATATCTAACAGCAAGTAGACCTGACATCATGTACAGTGTATGTGCATGTGCTCGGTTTCAAGCTGATCCCAAGAGATCTCACCTCACTGCTGTAAAAAGAATTTTTAAATATCTGAAAAGCACTTGTGATGTTGGGTTATGGTACCCCAAAAACCAACCCCTTGACTTGGTCAGCTTTTCAGATGCTGATTTCGCAGGTTGCCATATTGATAGAAAAAGTACCAGTGGTACTTGTCACTTTCTCGGCTCTTGCCTTGTCTCTTGGTTTAGCAAGAAACAAAAATTCGTTGCTTTATCTACCACAGAAGCTGAATATGTTGCAGCTGGTAGATGTTGTGCTCAAATCCTTTGGAAGAAGCAAACTCTTCAAGACTTTGGAGTGTGTTTCGAATCTTGCCCAATCATGTGCGATAACACCAGTGCCATAAACTTGAGTAAAAATCCCATTTTACACTCAAGGGCAAAGCACATTGATATTCGACACCACTTTCTACGAGACACCATTCAAAATGGTGATGTCTCTCTAGAATTCATTGAAACTGATAAACAACTCGCAGATATATTTACTAAACCTCTTGGTGAAGAGCGTTTTAGTTTCCCAAGGAAGGAACTTGGCATTTGCAACCCGTTTGGCTGAATAAACATTTTTTTTAAAAATTCTTTTCCTAAAGCACCGGACTTGAAAAATCCTTTTCACAGCCAGATATTTTTAGGTTCTGAAAATTTCTTGGACTCAACCGGTCGACCGCCCCAATATATCGGTCGACCGGCACTGACAGAATAGTTTGACGGTCGACCGCCAATGACTTCCGGTCTACCGCCTCTAACCGAAAGGGATACCGGTCGACCGCCACAATATACCGGTCAACCTGCGCCGCCAAAAATTCGATTCTGAACTCTTTAAAATCAAAATTTTAACTCATTTTTTTTAACAACTTTAGAATCCTATTTGGCGTAAAACCCTATTTCGACTATTCATCTCTCAAAACCCTAGCTTAGAACTTCCTTCTACCCTAGAACTCTTGAGATTCATTCCTATTCATCTCCAAAAATCCTTGCATCTCTTTCTCTCTTATACCTCTAATCATCATGGACTCTCACCGCCCAAATAGAGGCAAGAAAACCGTGGCTCAGATGGGAAAAAGGAAGGCCTCTGACAAAGATACATGGTTCTCTTCCACCATTGCTCAAGAGTCATGGGATCTTTACATCTCTCG
>NW_024869151.1:0-33883 GCF_013358625.1 Macadamia integrifolia
AGAGGTGCACACGTGGAATGAGCTCACTAGCTCAGTAAGTGAAAAGGACCACACAGCAGTCCACACAACAAATCACAACCATATGCACTATATGCTATGCAATTCATTTTAATCACTTCCACCTAATCAACATTACTAAGTCTTTGGTTTAGTGCTACTACAATCACAGTGCACGTATACTCCAGGTATGAGCCGTGAACTCCATCCCGCGATACGCCCATAGGGCTGTCGGAGAAGGCCCACCGTGAGTACTCAGAAAAGTAAAACATGCCGACCACTGGCTCTCAACATAAAGTAAATGACAGAAATTAAAGGTGCTGACTCCAGCAATTTAAAAGCAGTACGATTGGCCCTCTTGAATATACCACCAGGGTTGCCGACTGTCCTAATGACCAGCCGGACATATGTCTAACCGCCACAGTGACCCGACAACCGCGACCACTGCTTCCCCCCAAATGGTAACCCAACACCTCAACCCCTGTTGGGAAGGGTCGTAGCACGGGAAGATGATAATCCTAAACCGCATGCTCTTATATGACATAGTACGATTACATAGTGCCACCGCGTCCCATTCCACGGGCCACCATTCCAAGCTGACTATGACATCTAGTCTATTAATGCATCATGCACAATGATGTCAACATTCATCACATAAGCATATCATCATTTGGCATTAAGAAATAAACACAACACACATGGCATAAAATATGAGGATCGCTAAGCTACATAGCATTTGCATGATGACATGGCTAGTCTAGATACAATTAGATGAATGCCAAACAAGCCTTGAAACATGTCCAAACATCCTCTCCCCACTTATCTGTAGTGTACAAAGACTCACACTGGGTACGGGTGAGATCCGGTGCAAGAAGCGTACGTTTTGGTGAACCTAATATAAGTGAATGGGGTTAGCATTTCACCATTTTGGGATCAAAATTAACACGATCCAATGACAAAATCATATTTAGAATCCTAAAAGGAGGTCGCACATCAGTTTTGGGTCCATTCGGATATAAAAATCATGTTGGGAGCCTCTCGGGTGGGTCAGACAGCCCACCTGTAATGACCCACCAGTCAGACCCACCGGTCATGACCGACGGGTAGGTCGGCCCACCGGTTGGGCACGTCGATTGGGCCTGAGGGTCCTGCTAAGACCGGTGGGTAGGTTGGCCCACCGATCGGCCCGTCGGTTGGGCCATCGGTTGGCCCCGAGGGTCTGCCCTCTCAGGCGGGTGCCCTCAGGCAGGCCATTTGGCCCATCGATCTTGGCGGAAAAATGCCATTTTTGCCTGAAACCTTCCCCAACCTTTGGGGAATCAAATGGGGCTCTTCCCAACCCATTCTCCACACATTCAAGGTCTCATAAGATGGTTCTAACCTAGATCTAGGTTAGATTTAAGGAATGGAAAGCCATCTTACCTTCTTTGCTCAAGAACTCCTTCAAAACCCCAAAATCACTTAAAATCACTAATGCTTTTGCCAACCTTGTAAACACTTCTTCAAATCCTTCAAAATCAACACATAAATCATCTATTAAATATCTCAAGGGGGATTTACAGGACCTCAAGAAACTCTACCCAAATCAAGGGTTTTACTTGGGTATGGTGAAAGTTTAAGGAATCTAGCCTTTGCTCACCTCTAAACGTAGATCTCGTGTTGGAGATCACTCTTCCGGCGTCGGAATGGGAAGATCAACCCTTGGTGCCACTAAAATCCATCTCTTCTTCCTCTTTCTTCCCTTTTTCCTCTTTTTTCCCTTCTTTTCTCTCTCCTCTTTACTCTTCTCACCAAACGCCCGAGTGTCATAAATGAGAAAATGGAAAACTCATAAATGCTATTTATACTTTCTAAAATAACTAAGTAACCACATGGGTGGGTCACTCAGGTGGGCGGATGCGCCCACCTGTGATCGCCCACCTGAGGGCAAAAAATTGGCCAACAAGTGGGATTTTGATGGAATTCGACTCTCGGCACGAATCTCACTCTCGGCATAAGGTATATTATACGTATATGCTTTAAGATACAGCTACATACCTGCTTTATCCATACATGGCCTTATGATACGTGCATGTACATGGCTTGGGTACACCCGTCTCCTCTAGTACTGACTCGGACTTGTCTGGCCAGCCGGTGTTCAAAGTCACCCTTTCCATCATGGTCCATAAGGAACCCGCCTTAACCCTCTCCAGTTCGGGTCCTGCATGGTTTAATTGGGTCAACCGTGTAATCAGACCGGGTTTAAGAAGTAGGGTATTACAGGAATGGCCACCAAATGACCTGAAAATCCAAGGAAAAGTAAGTATCGCACAAGATAAAAGGAATTTCAATGTCAAATGTTGCATACCTCAGTGAGATCGTTTAATAGAGAACTAGCAGTGGTCCCTGGAGGACGGCGCCATGCCCTAAGCACCTAATTATCTCCCCACCTTGTGGCTATAGGGAAGAAAACTACATGAGGATCCCTTAGTCTGGGAGCTATAATCCCCAAGTGCTCAAAGCACCAAGGCTGTTTCAAAAGATCAAAGTAAGGAAGTGCAATCCAAATGAATGAAAGGAAGCAGGTACAATGATGAAAATTACTTGGAGGATGAAGCCCGCTCCCTTGAGACCTCGCTCTCCATATGACAACAAGTCTAGGGTCCGTAAGATATGCGTAGGCAACCTCACCCTAGTACCAAGAGTCTACCACCTCATGATTCTAAAAGAACAGCAGGCAAATGTCTACTCCCCCTCGGAGGTCACTAAAAAGGCACTGACTCACAGCAAACAGCAAAATAGAATAGGCCACCTGGGCTATGTTGCCAGGGTTTACCCACTGCCTGGTTCTCTACCATCGTGCACTGATATCTCCATGGCGGATATGTGTCTGATCAGCCATAATGGTAAGGCTCATCAGGTCTGCAAACTCCCTGACTATCGGAGTCTCGGGTAAGGTCATGGGTCTACCCCCAAATGGAATGCCTATCAAAGTATAAAAGCATAGAGGCATGATGGTGATCTCGCCAACAGGAAGATGAAAAGAATGAGTACTCGGCCACCACCGCTACATCAAGGCACTCACCAGTGCCGGATTGAACTTTCGATTCTCTACAAGGGCTAACCAGCATAGGTACGATGCATCAACCATCTCCTTCACTCTACGATCTATAGTTTTATCTTTAATTTAATATTATCATAGTTATGTTTAGGGTTAATGGTTATGGCCATCACAACCATGATGAAACGTTTTGGATACTCCCATTTAATCTAATTACATAATCTAATACCCTAAATTAATTACAATATCTATGGGATAGAATTTCACTTATATTTCAGGCTAATAGTTAAATTCGACACAATTGAGAGAAGTATATACCTTTAGATACTCCCACTCTTCTCAGCCATGTAAATGTCATTAATGTCTTAAAATAGGGTTTTATGATATCATTTATTTAATGATGTTTTGTTCAATTACTTTGAATTTTCATAATTGATCCACTTTGGTGGCAATTGAATCACTAGTTTTCTTAGTTTTATCCCTAAAAAATCCAACATCTAATCATTTATGACATCATTAAACTATTAATTTAATTATCCTAAAGTTTAGTGCAACTAGAGTCATCAATATGTTATCTTAAAGTTCTCCCAAAGTAGCAAACATAGGGGAAGACGAAATCAAAATCAGATTTAAAATGAATACAGAATCATTGCGGAAGCGGTTATTTAATGATTCTGTCATATAAAAAAAATTTCGTCACTAAGGTTAAGTTTATGTCCCTACTATGTGTTTTTCTTATTACTTAAAATTCTATCACATAAACATGTTTGTTTTCGTAAATAGAAATAGAAAACATATATTGCTATAAATAGAACACAAAACAAATCGAAACACATGTTTTTTAATTTTTTTTGTATGACATAAAGAACAAAAACAAAAAACTGTTCCAGAACAGATACAAAAACAGAAAAAAACAATTTCAAGAAACAGAAATAGAAAATTGTTTCAATAAACAAAAACAAAAATAGCTATAAATCAAAACAAATAGATTTATAGACTAATTTCTATTTTAGTTTATACAAGTTTCTTTTTTTAACAAAGTAGAATCTTACTGAAATATTTTGGTCAAAGCTAGAAAGTTAACAAGCAGCGGCCAATTTCCGACTAGTCATCGGCCGACCTAACGAGTCAAAACTCTGGGTCAACGAGTTGGGTCATGGTTCAACCCACTGGGTCAGATTTGGGTCGACTCAATTTGGTTCAGTTTAAATAGATTTGGTCCAATCAGTTTTGGTTTAAAAATTGATTTGATTTGGTTTGGTTCAATCTGATTTGGTTTTTGGATCAAATAAACCCCTTAATGGGCTATTGAGCTTAATAATCTGTGGTAATGAGTTTAAGTCCTTTTGATTTGAATTAAATATTACATAAGCTAAAGCCTATATCCAAATCACTTAAATAAATAAACTCAGCCCATCACTATAAAATAAAAGAATAAATGCTCAATATTCATATCATTAAAAGAGTTAAAATCCAACCAAATATGCATTATGACAGGAAATTATCCATCTCAATCTCAACTAAAATCATATGAATAGAGCCTTAACCGATTATTACAACCTCTTTAATTGCTGATTTCAACCTATGACATGGTTGATTTTAGCCTCTTTAATGGCGTTCACCTAATAATAAATAATTCTAATTATTCTAATAAAAAATAATTTCATGGTTGATCTTAATTTTAAAACGATCCATAACCTATTGGCAAACTCAAGCTCTGATACCATTGATAGAATTTATAATATCATAATTCCTAAATCATAATAAGAATCTTGTCAATATACTATGAATCATTTCAATACGAGAGGGAAAAATAACATACCTTTCACTGTCGATTGCGTGTTGTTTCTAGCGAAGCTTGATGCAGCCATTGATGTCGTCCTTGCACGAGCAACATTCTTTCTTCTTTAATGGAGATAGGTTTCTCCCCTTAGTATTTTCTTAATGTACTTCTCTAATGGGTGAGATTAGTACGTAAATTGGTCCAAAAGGGGTCCAACCCAAACAGACCCTAAGGTCCACTTAAGTTATACGTTGGGAAATGAGGAAATGAATCCTCATTTCCCTTGTGCTCAATGTAGGAGAGGAGAGAAAGAGGAGAGGAAGGAAGAAGAAGAGGAAGAAGAAGAAGGTTGGAGGACTACCTTGGTGCAGGCTACTGCCTTGTTGCCAGAATCATTATCGGAGGTAAGTACAACCTCCCATACAACTCTCTCCCATCATTTCAACCTAATTAGGGCTAGGTTTGGATGAGATTTTAGTGTACAAACTCTATTGGGGTCGGGGAATACGTGTTGCACCTCCCCGATGCCGTTACTAAGCTCAAACTAATCCCGGTGAGCTTCGGCAACAAGAACCACCAAATGGCCACTTAGGGTTTTGATCATTCGATCGACGTATCTCCCAAATGGCTTGGTGGAATTGAGATTTTCTTGGCTTCGAATGACGTTAGGAACATTCCCTACAAACTCCATGGAACAAATCCTGGTGATCGGGCCCGAGCCAAAAAGCCCTAATTTGAGTTGGACCTTTCTGTATTACCACCGAAAATATGGCACAAGAAACACTATAACCATTTCTGGTGGACAAATGAGCCTTAAGTGCTCTCTGTCTTCTCCACCAGAAACAGGATTGATATTTTTGACGAAAATGCCCTGTTTTTGGTGATAATACTATCAATCTAGCAAATCAAACAATCTAGGATACTGTTTCATCATTTCATCTTCTCACTCCCAGGATGCTTCCTGTTCGGGGTGGTTCATCCATTTCACCTTGACGAAGGAAACGGTGTGGATACAAAGAACATGATCCTTCCAATCAACAATCTTCTCCGAATACTCCACATAGGCAAAGTCCTCATCCAACTCTAGGGGTATATAAGTCAAGATGTGGGTCGGGTCAGAAATGTACTTCCTCAACATAGATACATTGAAGACATCATGTGTACCTTCCAACTCTAGCGGTAAGGCTATCAGGTGAGCTACCAGTACATCATACGGTCCCATAAACCTTGGACTAAGCTTTCCCTTATTGTCTAACTACATCACCCCTTTAACTGGGGAGATCCGAAAGAACACCTTGTCTCTAACACCGAACTCCAGATGCTTCCTCCTAACATCCACCTAGCTTTTCTGTCTAGACTGAGTCACCTTGATCCTTTCTCTGATCACATTCACCTTCTCACTAGTAGCCTATACTAAGTCTAGACCCAAAATGTGCTGCTCACCAACCTCATCCCAATAGAGTAGTGTTCGGCACTTCCTGCCATACTATGCCTCGAATGGGAACATTCCCATGGTGGCTTGATAACTCTTGTTATAGGAGAACTCAGTAAGGGAAATGTGCTCATCCCAGCTATAACTCATAGCCAAGGCACATGCTCAGAATAGGTCATCCAATGTCTGAATAGACCTCTCTGATTGACTGTCGGTCTGAGGGTGAAAGGCAGTGCTGAAAGCCAACTGTGTGCCCATGGCCTTCTGTACATAGGTCCAGAACTTGGAAGTGAACCTGGGATCTCGATCAGAGATGATACTAACTGGCACACCATGCAACTTGATGATTTTATCGACATACAACCTGGCCAACTTGTCCATAGAAAATGTAATCTTGATTAGGATAAAGTGAGCTACCTTGGTTAAGTAGTCCATAACTGCCTAAATGGCATCTATACCCTTCTGTGTACGGGGTAGGCCTATGACGAAGTCCATGGTAATATTCTCCAATTTTCACTCCGGAATAGGTAGGGACTGCAATAACCCATGAGGCCTCTATCTCTCAGCCTTGACTTGCTAGCATATGAGGCATCTAGACACAAGTGTGGCCACATCATTCTTCATTCCTTTCCACCAATAGGAGCCTTTGAGATCCTTGTACATTTTAGTGCCGCCGGGGTGAATGGAGTATGGAGAGCTATGTGCCTCTCTCAAAATTGTGTCTCTCAAATCACCATCACTAGGCACACACAACCTCCCTTTGAACTTGAGAATCCACCTTTCAGTCACAGAGAAATCTAGGTCCTTTTGGGTTCCTTCCTAGCATTCTGCTATTAGCTTTTGCAACTCTGCATTAGTAACCTAAGCTGCAGTGATCCTATCCACCAGACTAGATTGTACCACCAATGCCGATAGTGACAAGGTGACCCCCTCTACTAATAGCTCCAAGTCTAGTTTCCTGGCCACCTCTAGGAGATACTCATTGGTGATCAGTGATGCAAGAGTCAGTGACTAGGATTTTCGACTAAGTGCATCAGCTACCACATTAGCCTTTCCTGGGTGATAGTGGATAGTACAATCATAAGCCTTCATCAGCTCTAACCAACACCTCTGTCTCATGTTGAGTTCTTTTTGGGTGAAGAAGTACTTGAGGCTTTTAAGGTCACTAAAGATCTCACTCTTCTCACCATACAAGTAGTGTCTCCAGATTTTCAATTTAAAAATCACGGCTACCAACTCTAAATCATGGGTTGGGTAGTTCTTCTTATGATCCTTCAACTAATGGGATGCATATGCAATGATTTCCCATGCTGCATCAATACACAACCCAGTCACAGCTTGGAGGCATCATTATAAACAACTATACCACCTGTACTGGTCGGGATAGTCAAAACTGGAGTTGATACCGATTTTTTCCTTAACTCTTTGAAGCTCCTCTCACAAGCATCAGACCACTCAAATCTTACACCCTTCCATGTAGGGGTGTCAATTCGTGGCCCAACCCGACTAAACCGACCGGGACCGACCGTTTATAGACCGGCCTAACCTGGACCATTTATTAAACATGTCAGGCTTAAGCCCGGCCCATTTATAAATGGTCGGTCTCGGTTTTGCTACTTGGACCGTCGGGCACCCGACCAAGACCGACCGAATAACGCCCGACCAAGACCGGCCTATTGTGCACCGACTTGGCCCGACCCTTTAATGATTGTAGAATACCTATTTTACCCCCCAAATTAAAGAATAAAAACTAAAAAGTAAAGACATGTTCACATTTTAAATAATGGTTATATTTGATATCATTTATTGATTTACTGTCATTTTTTTAGGCTTGCATGAGTGGGCCGGAATATAATAGCACATTTTAAAGAGGGCCAGTTTAAAAACCGGTTAAAGCCCATTTAACATTAAATATGTCCGTAGCCCCGTTAAGGCCCGACTAAAGCCCGATTAAGGTAGCCCGATTATAGCCCGAGACCGACCGACCGAATATAAAGTGTACCATGCCCTCAATAACTAAGCCCGATTAGTTAAATGGGTGGACACGGTGTAGCCTTTGAAAGTCTTTAAGCCTGATTAAGCCCGATCGAAACCGAACCGGCCCGACCCGTTGACACCCCCACTTCCATGTGAGTCGGGTCATCGGAGTAGCAATGCAGGAGAAGTTCTCGATAAACCTCTTGTAGTATCCAGCCAATCCTAGAAAACTACGTATGTCTGCCACACTCTTGGGAGTCTCCCATTCTAGAACTGCCTTCACTTTGCCTAGGTCAACCTCTATACCCTTGGCTGAAAAAATGTGGCCTAGAAATGCCACTTGTGACAACCAAAACTCGCACTTTCTGAATTTGGCATAGAGTTGCTTCTCTCTCGGTCGTTGCAGTACTAACTTCAGGTAAATAGCATGTTCCTCTTCACTCTTGGAGTTGACCAAAATGTCATCAATGAATACTATCAAAAACTTATCTAAGAAATCCTGGAATACCCAGTTCATCAAATCCATAAATGCAGCCGGTGCATTGGTCAACCCAAATGACATTACCAAGAATTCATAACGTCCATACCTTGATCTGAAGGCTATCTTACTGACATCACTATCCTTGATCCTGAGCTGGTGGTAGCTCAATCTAAGGTCGATCTTGGAGAAGACCCTGGCACCTTGCAACTGATCAAACAAATCATCTATCCTTGGCAAAGGATACCGGTTCTTAATGGATAGCTTATTAAGCTCCTGGTAGTCGATACACAATCTCATACTTTCATCTTTCTTCTTGACAAACAATACTGTGCCCCCCATGGAGACACACTAGGTCTAATGAATCCCTTCTTCAGAAGGTCTTGAAGTTGCACCTGTAATTCTTTCAACTCTGTGGGGGCCATGCGGTAAGGGGCCTTTGACACTAGTGCCGACCCGAGGAGTAGGTGTATATCAAACTCTGTCTCTCGGTCTAATGGCAAACCTATCAAGTCATCCGCGAATACATCACAAAATTCCCTGACCACATCTAGCGTGGTCAATGACCTAATCTCTACCTCAGTATCCATCACAGATGCTAAGTAGCCTTGACATCCCTTATCTAGTAGCTTCTTCATCTGGAGTGCGGATATGATAACTTTCTTGGGTTTCTTGGGCTTATCTCCTTAGAACACAAACTCCATCATCATGAGATCTAAAAATGATAGCCTTCTCTGCACATAGCACACTGGCTCTGTATGTGGATAACCAGTCCATTCCTAAAATCACGTCGAAGTGGGTTATATCCAATTCGATCAAGTGAGGGTTCTACTCATGATCACCTATGGTCACTGGGCAAGGCTCATAAACACAGTTCAAACCAACTACACTTCCTATAGAGGTGCTCATAGCCAAACATTGAGTCATTACCTTAGGTGGAATTCTCATCTTCTTCGCAAATGCCAGTGACACGAATGAATGCGAGGCTCCTGAGTCAAATAATACATGTACAGGCAATAATGATATCAATAATGTACCTGTCACTACACCGGGTGCAGCCTCAGCATCTTCTGCAGTCATAGCAAACACTCTGCCCTGTGGTCTCTGGCCCTGTAGGGGTTGTGTTGGTCTAGGGGCTGAATATGTCTGCTAGGGTCTAGGTGGCATAGTGTAAGGTGCATCACCTGGCCTTCGGTGGGGGCATGTCCTCACCATATGGCCCGGCTGATCACAATAAAAGCATCTCAGGCTCGATCTCGAAGACTGAGATACAACACTAGACTGGGAGGGCTGGGAAGTCTGACTAGTATTAGGCCTCTTAAATTGCACTGGAGTTAGGTTGATATAAGGCACTCGAAAAGGTTTAATGCCTCCCCTATAATTAGTAGATCCCATTAGCCTCTTTCCCGTTCCTTGCTGAGCAGTGTAGTTGTCCCTATGCCGGTCTTTAGTAGACTTGGCCACCTGGACCACCTCACCATAGGCTTGTAGTTTCAAACCCACAATGGTTGACCCAATACTTAGCCTCAACCCTTTCTCAAACTTCTTTGCTTTAGCCCTATCACCTCTGAGGTGCTCAGGAGCAAAACGGAATAGCTCCTCGAAGTGTTGTTGATACTCGAGCACAGATCGGAAACCTTGAACCAACTGAGAGAACTCACTCTCTCCTATCCAGAAATCTTTCTGGAAAATAGTTCTCAAAGAAGGCCCCTTTTAAGTCTGTCCTAGTAGGGTTTGGGTTACTAGCCCTTAAAATAGGCTCGGTGGTACTCCACCAATCATCTACTTCATTCTGTAACTGATAGCCCGCACAAAATTTTCTGCTCATCGATGCAGCCCATCAATTTAAAAACCTTCTCCATTCCACCAATCCATCTTGATGGATATAATGGGTCTTACCCCACCTTGGAGAAACATGGGGGCCTAAGCCGTTGAAACTTCTCCATCATTTTTGTCAAGTCTGTCCAGCCCTCTATATGGGCTTGAGCTTATTCCGGCATCGGGTCTTACACATCCCCATGCACTTGTGCCCCACCAGATGTTTGAAGGATAGCTGATCCAATGGGTATTGGAACGAGTGCCAGTGGAGTAGGAGGTACGGGAGGTGTATTGTAGGCTTCCATTGTCGCTTGGATTCTATTATCGATCCCGGCCATAAACTGGTTTTACCTTTCTTCCACCTCCCGCATCATGTTATTCATGATGGATGCCACATCCTGGACTGTAAGTATAGGTAGAGCTGGAGGTGTATTATAGCGTCCACCCCGATTCTGTGTAGGGGAAGCAGGAGGCGACGAGAGTAATTGGGATCGAGATCGGGATCGGGTGTTCCGACGTGACATGATTCCTATGAAGGAATCCGATTAGTGCACATGCATAAATAAGGTTGTATGTAATTGGAACACATGTATGCATAGTGGGTCCACACATATTAGGATCCGATCACGCACATATCCCAAAGAGACACACCATCAAAGGAACCAAATAAAATTTAGAATTGAAAAATAACATGATTTATTTTTCAAAAGAGTCCACTAGAAAATAGGGAGTCAAACCACTGGAAATATGGTTTAACCCACCGGAAATATCAGTGATATTTTCGGTGGGAAAAATAGAGGCCAAAATCTAACTTTTCTCTTCATCGAAAATAGACACTGGAAGCATGCCCAGTGTTTCCGGTGGGCTGTTTCCGGTGGCACCAAATCGGCCATAAATAGGCTTGGGTCTTGGCTTATTCACACAAAATCCTATTTATTCTTATGAGAAAGGTGTGGAAACAGCCAATGAGTCTTTTTCTACCCATTCCCAACCGTCCTCACGCTATTTCACGATCAATCAACACCGCATTCGCATCCAATGTATGTTTTCTCTCTCTATAACCTATTTTTTTGTGATTTTCTTCTCTGTGAGTTTTGCATTCAGCCATTTAACTAGGTTTTCAATTCTAAATCCTTAGGAATCATCTTGCAACAATGTCTGGATGCCATGTATGTACCCAACGTGCTCTTATACAAGAGGAGCAAGATGCCACTGAGCAGTTCAACCCCATTCTGTTCTGCTCTGTGGTTGAGCGAGACCGTTGGGAATTCTTTGACCACCGTAATGTAGATCTGGGAGTCTATATGAGGATCAACGACTTCCACGCATTCCGTCTTCGTCAACTGTTTGAGGAGATCAGGTGGTACCGCATCCTGAAACCCAACCGATACTACTACCCTACCCTGGTCAGGCTATTCTACTCCAACATGGAATGTGTGAACCAGGGTACCGAAGAGATGCGGATCACCTCCTATGTGAAGGAGGTGGAGATTTCCTTTGACATGGGGCAGTTGGCCAATATTCTAATGGTTAGCAATGCTGGCGACCTAGTGTACTGCACACCTCGGACTCCGGCATATGAATTTAAGAGTCTCACTACCTTCCAGGAGATCAATGACATACTGACTAAGGAAGCCAAGGAATGGAACCATTCAGTCAACTATTTTACTACTCCAAAGGTTGTCTTTAGTGCGATTCAGCTGAATGTCCTCCCCACTTGTGGACATTATAATGAGGTATCCGCCCTGCAAGCCTATGTGACATACTGCGTGTACATGGAGGCGCCGATACGTCTGCCTTACCTCCTAATGTGGATCATGATAATTCGGTCTGAAGGGTAGGATCACCGAGTAGGGAACCTATGCTGCGGGAGGATATTGACTAACATCTTTTGTCGCTTTGGGGTGGACTTGGAGGGTGAGGGTCACTTGGGTGAAGAGGTCACAGACTTCAACCAATATTCTCTGAGGAACATGACCATAGATCTACAAGAGGTGACACCTATTCCAGGAGAAGGGAGGTAGAGGGTGGTGATACCGGTGATGTTGGTGGAGGTGTCGACGGGGCAGGAGGAGAAGCTGCTGGGGTTGGTGGGGCTCCACCACCTGATCCTAGGCTATGGGTTCAATGGAAGCTTTTACATCCCAGAGTACTAGGGGTGCGAGACCTTATGGTCTCAATGATGTTATGGCCCATCTGGATACCACTATGTCACTGATGAGGAGTATGGACAGCCGCCTCGAGAGCCTGGACAGGACCTATTATCTTATGGACAATAGAGTGGCCTCCCTAGAGGCACAGATGCAGGCGATGGTCTTCCATCTGGGTATCCCGGTGCCTCCTCCAGGAACACATGGTCTGAACCAAGCCCAGGGCCAAGAACAGAACCAACAATAGTAGTGGCAAGAGTAGCAAGAGTAGTGGCATGTTTGCCACTGTAGCTTTTAGGATTTCCCTTTCCATGTTTTATTTGATTTTGATATTTTAGGTTTAGTTGAACTTTTATATTATGTCATTTGCTTCAGTTGTTTAATTTCCTAGACTAAGGCTAGTTAGGATTTCCTGCTTTCAGTACTTTATTTTTTCTTATGAAAGTGTAAGTTGTGTATTTAAATTCTTTATTATAATGAAACAGCTTTAACGCCTATACTTGTCTCCTAATTGTGCAATTTCTATTATTGTTGTCTTGAGAATTTTATTTAATCCTAATTTCCCCAAAATCATGGTTTGATTGAGATTGTGAGTTAAGGCAGAGCATCGCGCTCTGATACCATAGCTGTCACACCCCAGTCCCACTAGACCCAATTTACGATTAAAAATACCGACGGTGTGAGTAAGACACATACCTGTCTTACAACCTACCAGGATCTCTGACAGCAGTACCTTAACATTTTCACAATCTCACAACACAAACCAACATAAGCAGCAGAATCAGAGTATAATAGCGAAAGTATAAGTAAAATGGGAAAAACATCTAATAGTAATATAATAGCAATAACCGATTTATTCTATTACATTCATCCATGACATATAATAAAATCTCAAGAAAATATACAGTCCACAGCTATATCCAAAAGTATCAAAATATGATGTGCAATCTCACAGTGCGACATAAACACAGTGATCACAAGCACAATCCTGATCATGCTCCTCTATTTTTAGCATCCACCAGTTGCTCACACCATACTCCGACCCAAAAGATACTGGGTCACCTGCCATTGGCAACACGGTACCTACATCATCATCTAAAAATGGGTGTATACATGGGGTGAGCTTTTCAACTCGCTCAGTGAGGGGTGGGGCAAGCACATCCAAGCAAGATAATAGTAGTAATAATTTATGATGCATGATCGTAGAAATTAAACACATAGTCTATGATGCTCGTGATGTAATTCCTTTGTTTATTATCCACCTAACAATGCAAATTAAGTCTGGTAAATGCTACTATGGTGCATTAGGCTGTATCCCTTGTCTCGAAAACGACATCGACTGCGTAGCAATACAAACCCCAACCATGATTAGAAGCCTGCTAGTCCCCGTATGCATCCATGGGTCACCTAGCAAACCCCTAATAATCCCCTCCTGGTAGTCACGGCATCGGTAACACATCGGCCACGTCGGACAGGTTCCCGGCTCCAGCAATAATCACATCGTACTGTGGGAGTGGAACTTCAGAAAGACACATCAAACATACCACAATGGGTTATCCAACACCTCAACCCCTGTTGGAAAGGATGTGTAGCATAGGGAGTGATACCTAGCCATACGTATACTATATGCCTTTATAATGATACAATTAGTATGGATTACATAATACCGGAGAGACCTCGGCCACAAAGTGTAATCCATCTCCAAATATAGTCACGGGTACATGATACCAGAGAGACCTTGGTCACAAAGAGTAACTCAAGACCGTTTACCTAACCTAGCATACATATCACAGTTGAGTATGGACTATACAACACTGGCAAGACCTCGACCACGAAATGTATCCATTTCTAAATGTAGTCCTGAGGTACACAATACTAGTGAGACCTTGGCCATAAATTGTAACCTGCAACTACAACTAAATCTAATGCACATAATCAATGCATGAATGTAAAATACATCCGATAATCACGACACCAGTACCACCTCAGCCACATCGGATTTCGTCTCACACACACATCCAAACACACGATGATCATGGTACCGGTACCACCTCGGCCACATTGGATCCCGTCATACATTTTCATACAACTCATATCAAAATCGTAAAATGACAATGTAGTATATCATAATCGTATTTGAATAATTGCAATTAAACATACAATTCTAAACATGTGAGCAATTTAATGATAATAAACATTTTAGAAATAAACACAATCCATTCCTCACCTTGTTGATCTTTGTTGACAGTAATGTCACCAGAAACAACCACCGAAAATAGGGCATTTCCACTGGAAATATCAGACCTATTTTTGGTGGAGGTGACAGAGAGCACATAAGGCTCCATGTCCACCGAAAATATGCCACCGAAAACAGACCCAGTGGATTCGATGGGCTATTTTTGATGGTGGTACAGGGCAGTCCAACAATTTGGGGCTTTTCAGCTTGGGCCCGATTTCTAGGATTTGTTCCATGGAGTTTGTAAGGGATGTTCCTAACATCATTCTAAGCTAAGAAAATTTCAATTCCACCAAGCCATTTGGGAGATACGTCGATCGGACGATCGAAACCCTAGTTGGTCTTTTGGCATTACATGTCAGAGCTCACTGAGCTTGGCTCGAGCTCGGCAACAACACCGGGAGGGTAGAACACCCATCCTACAACCTTAACATGGTGTATACACCAAGATTCTATCCCATACCTAACTTTATCTAGGTCAAAATGAAGAGAGAGAGGGGCATGGGAGGTTATACTTACCTCTGGCAACAAGGCGACAGCCGGCACCAAGGTAGGCCTCCAATCCCCTCCTTCTTCCTCTTCTTCTTCCTTCCTCTCCTCTTTCTCTCCTCTTCTACGTTGGGCACAAGGGAAATGAGTAAATGAATCCTTATTTCCCAACTTATAACTTAAGTTAGCCTTAAGGGTCTGTTTGGTTTGGACCTCTTTTGAACCAATCAAGTTAAATTGAATTTTGAGGCACGAGAACCCACACCTTTAGGTCCATATGGTGCCCACATCAAAAGAAAAATGTGGAGGATGATTTGGGATCATCCGAAACCATTTACGATGCGAGTGGCAGGAACCACGGGCATCAAAACCTCAATAGCAACCTATCAACCCACCAAAAATAGGCACCAGATTCAGGCCCATGCTGCTTCCGATGGCTTGTTTTTGGTGGCCAAGACAACTTGTTGTCCCATAGTTGGCCCCGCACGGGTGGTTACCCTCGAACATGCTCAAGGCCTTTCGACAATTATGATACATGTCGAAAATCGAATGTGGGGAGTCGGGTCACTTACCGTCTAGGATTGGAAGGTAAGAATCCCCTCTAGTTAGATAGACACGCAATGCATGAACATATGGGGTCATCTCTACCCCTTCGGTAATGTGCAGCTACAATCCAAAACCCAGTCGTACTTCTGATCTCCGATCCGAGGCCTATCAAAACAGTTTCAAATTAGACCGGATTAGGACACAGGTGTAACAATATATCTCATATGTGATAGGTAGAAAACATGGTTAGTGGCAGGTGTATTACGATAGTAGACTCTAGCTCATAATGCTATGATTCACTCCGAAACAAAGGGTATATACTTGACTTGAGTGTATGTTAGCCGATAGGAATGGACATGACACTCAGGTGGCCAAAAGTGTTGGAAGTCTTTGAGACAGATAGAATAATCCACTCAACCAACATGTATATGATGAACTCCGATAGGCTAAGTCTTGTGCATAAGGGTTGAGATGTTCCAATCACACCTCATAGATAAAGGGAAGCTTAACGTGTGGGTAATCATTGTATTTAGACTTGCTCCCTCTTTTCAACGATATTAATCATGCTAATTTTTCCTTGTACATCATATAGATATTCAATATGTCAAGCCAAATAAACTATGCTACCCTCATTAAAGACCATATCCTGACTGGACCCAATTATGTTGACTGGAGGAGGAACATTAAATTGCTCCTAACTGCAAAAGGTCTAATTTTTGTCATAAAAGATAAAGAACCTTCATTCCCTGATACTATGGAGGATGAGCAGAAAGCTACCTATAAGTTATTTCGATAAAACAATTCTAAGGCCAAGCTCATTGTTTTGAATTCAATAGATAAGACCATTAAGGATTCTGTAAAGGATCTAAGTTTTGCTAAAGACATGTTGGAGGACTTAAAGAAGCAATATGGTAAGCAAAACAAGCATGCATATCATCAACTTGTCATTCTCCTCCACAACACTAAGATGACTTCAGGGATTTCAGTTATCGACCATATGCTAAAATTACGAAATTTATTCCAAGAATTAGAAGCCTTATGGATATCCTTTAAGTTGAACTATAAAACTGATGTCATACTCTACTCACTGTCTCAAGAAATCTACAGATATTTTATTTTTAATTATAATATGAATAAAAGTTTGTAGAGCTTCCAGAGCTAGGAAATATGTTGCAAGAAGTAGAAGTGGCATATAAGAAGCAAAAGTTTGAGGTCTTGTCTACTGAACAAAAGCCTTCTTCCTCTAAATTGAAAGGTAAGAAGAAGAAGAAGAAGAAGACCAATAAGGGTAAGACCCTTAAGGTGGGTAGTAAGGGAGTGGAGAAGGGAAAGAACCCTGAGAAGGACCTTGTTTTTACTGTAAAAAGGACAAACATTGGAAGAGAAATTGTTATGGATACCTGGCGACTCTGAAGAAGAAGCCAGATGAAGGTATATCTGAAACCTATGTCCTTTATGAGTCTAATTTGTTAGAAGAACCATCTAATACATGGTTGGTTGACTCTGGTTTCGACCACCCATATATGTTGTAAGGGTTCAGGATGACAAGAAGACTCAACAAGGATGATGTTCTTCTCAAGATGGGAACTAGAGTTGAGGCCACAGCAGAGGCCATAGGAGAATTTAGTTTGCATTTTGAAAAAATAGTTTTAATTTTAAAAGATTGTTTTTATATTCCTTCCTTTAGAAGGAATATTGTTTCTGTTTCTAAACTAGTCGTTGATGGATATTCATTTAATTTGGATTTAAACTATCTATTCGTTTGAATGGTTTATTTATTACAATTGGTTGTTTATAGAATGATTTGTATTTTTTGAAACCTGTTTTAAATGCAAATGAATTTTCAAATGTAAGTTTGAAAATAAAATCATCTCCAGATAATCCCACTTATCTTTGGCAACTTAGGTCAGGTCATATTGGAGTAAATAGAATTTACAGGTTGGTCAAGGATGGCCCTTTAGAAAGTCTAAAGCTAGAACCTTATCGAACCTGTGAATTCTGTTTACAAGGAAAAATACCAAAAAACCCTTTTCATATGAGGGTCAGAGGGCTGAAGACTTGTTGGAATTAATACGCTCTGATGTATATGGTCCCATAAATGTTCAAGCAAGGTATAGTTATGAATATTTTATAACCTTCACTGATGACTACTCTTGATATTGATACATTTACCTAATGCACCGAAAATCAAAAACCTTTGAAAAGTTCAAAGAGTTTCGAGCTGAGGTAGAAAAGCAATTGGGTAAGTGCATCAAGACCCTTCGATCAGATCGAGGAGGAGAGTATTTATTGGATGAGTTCAGGGACTATTTAAAGCAAGCTAGGATTCTTTCTCAGTTGGTAGCCCTAGGGACATCTCAACAAAATGGTGTAGCAGAGAGACAAAACCGTACCCTATTAGATATGGTTTGGTGTATGCTCAGTTATTCAGAATTACCTACATCATTTTAGGGTTTTACCTTTGAGATTGTCATCTATATTTTGAATAGGGTTCTAACAAAATTTGTCCCTAAAACACCCTTTGTGTTGTGGTATAGGTGAAAGCCTAGCCTACAACATATTAGGGTTTGGGGTTCCAATGCACATATAAGGAAGCAACAAATAGATAAGTTAGAATCCTGAACAAATAGATGCTACTTCCTAGGATACCCTAAAACAACTATTGGCTATTACTTCTATGACTTGGTTGATCAGGAAGTCTTAGTTAGTAAACATGCGACATTCCTTGAAGAGGATCTGGTCACTTGTAGATCGGATCCAGTGGTCATAAAAGAAATATCTAATGACCAAGAACCTTCTGCACCTATTGTACCTACTATTAACATACCCACTGACATGCCCACTGAAGTGAATCAACCCCAAGAGCCTTGACAAAGTGGGAGGTCCATCAGGTCTCCAACTCATTTGACACTTCTCAATGAAGATGATCATAAGGTGGAAGACTTCCACATGGTTTCTAAAACTTCGGAGTCAGGCCCATTTTCCTACAAAGAGGCTTTGAAGGATATTGATTCTGTTCAATAGAAGGAAGCCATGCACTCTGAGAGTGACTCCATGTATTCCAATCATGTTTGGACTCTAGAGGATCTACCTCAAGGTCTTAAGCCTATAGGATGTAAATGGATCTTCAAGAGGAAGAGAGTTGTGGATGGGAATGTGGAGCATTTCAAAGCAAGACTGGTGGTAAAAGGTTACACCAAAAAAGAAGGGGTGGATTATGATGAAAACTTTTCACCAATAACGATGATTAAATCCATTAGGATTTTATTATCGATTGCTGCACACTATGACTATGAGATATAGCAGATGGATGTACAGATTGCTTTCCTTAATGGACATCCAGATGAGGTCATATACATGCATCAACCAGAAGGGTTTGCTTCCCTGGGGGAAGAAAACAAACTGTGCATACTTTTGAGATCTATCTATGGTCTTAAACAGGTGTTTGAGATTTTAAAATGTAACCGCAAGCGTACGAATCAGTGTAGCTGTGGGTTGAACACAGGGAGAGTAGCCACTTTATTTTTTTACTTCTTTTAATAATGTGAAAGTGAACCGATTAATGGTTGTGATCTAATGCATTATACCGTCCTAAACATATGTATCTAAAATAACGTCCTAACCATTCGTCATCTAAGAATTTAAATACGTAAGCCATACAATTAAAATTAAATAAATAAATAACTGAAAATAAACACCCCACATAATTAAAAAGCAATGAAGGAAAAAAAAAACTGAAATAAAAATAAAGTAAAAGAAAGGGGATAAAACTAGAGAGTGACTCACAAGTAGGTTTCTCTACTTAGCCTGAGGGATGCATCATAATATGAGCTTCCCTACTTGACCAGAGAGTCACTCTTACAAGGGTTACTCTACTTGGCCTTATGGAAAGGGAGACAATTAAAATAAAAACAATAAAATGATGGTTCTATGGCTAGGAGGGGCAAAGTCAACACATACACTAGCCATGAACCTTGGGGAAAAGAGATAGTAATAATGTAACAACTGAAATTAAGATCCTAAATTAAGAAAGAAAGGGTAGTCTGAAGAGGGAATGAGAAGGGGGAGAGAAGACTACTGAAGGAGCCTACTTACTTGAACTTCAACCCTTGAACTGAAAACTTGATCGATTTGAGATACTACCAGTACTAAAAATCAGATCTGGAATAATCCAAATCTGAAATTTCTAGTACTAGAGAAAACAAATCTGAAGAAAAAAATTGAACTTGAAAGACATGCTTCATAGCTTGTTCTTGTCACCTAAAACTAAGCCTAGAACTAGAACAACTTCAATTGTTTAAACAATAAAAAAAAAAGACTGAATCAAAAACAAAAGTGCTTGCATTAATTGAATAAAAAGAACTTACAAAAGTGTTTAAAGCATAAACCTAAAACTAGAGCTAGACAAAGAGATAGAGCAACTAAGAAAAAACCATAGAAGAAGAATGAAGTGCCTCCTCCCCTTATGTTAATTCTATTATATAGAGAATGGGGGAGGAAAACTAACGATTTTAGCTTCTAAAAAAATATTTTTTTTTATCTTGTTGATGAAGTGGAGGAGAGAGGAGAGAAAAGAGAGAAAACGTGTGGAGAGAGATCTCCCATGATTTTTCTTACCTTTTTTTTCCTATTTGTTCTCCCTTTTCCTATTTTTTCTCTCTTCTTGCGTGAGAAACCCCCTTTGTCCGATTTTTCTTGCCTGGATTTGGATAATATTCCATTTTAATGGGAAATTCCATCCATGCCCTTGTCTTTTTTTCTAAGAGGTTTGAACTTGAGACCTCCTAATAAGCAAGGGATTTTGCACACTACAACTCACCAACTACGCTAGATAGTTGTTGTTACCAAAAACAAATCTTCAATCACTTAAGGATGTGGTCCATTGATCCTTGTTGATAATTAGAATATTCTTTATACCCTTGGGATAGCTGTAGATGGGCTGGTTCTGTATCTCTGTTCAATTCTGATCCATTATTCTTTTTCTAGCCCGAAAAGAATAATCACTTGTACGGTTGACCAAACGAATGTGTACTTGTAATTGAACACGTTCATCTTGCTTAGAGATTTTATCCTCTTCGCAACCATGATAAGAAATAAGACATTTTTATGTGTAAAATTGGAGATATAGCGCCCGATAGTCCTTAAGGCCTTGAAAATATAAAACCTGCAAAATGAGAGTAAAACCCAAGGTAGCTCCATTCTAAATATGTAAAATGCATGTTTTACTACACTAGATTTCATACATAAATATGCTCACCAACAAGCTTCCAAAAGCTGGAACATACGTTTTGACCAAACCATCAAAAAGTTTAGGTTTGAACAAAACATTGATGAGCCATGCGTTTACAAGAAGTCCAGTGGGAATAGCATTTGTTTTCTTGTCCTCTATATGGATGATATTTTACTCATTGGGAATGATGTGGAATTTCTTTCATCTACAAAGGTGTTGCTATCCAAGACATTCTCGATGAAGGATCTTGGTGAATCTAGTCACATCCTAGGAATAAAACTTGTGAGAGATTGCAAGAATATGATGTTAGGCTTGTCACAATCCACTTATATTGACAAAATACTGGACAAATTTAACATGCAAAATTCCAAGAAAGGAAGTGTTCCCTTCAGGCATGAAATCACTTTGTGTAAATCATAATGTCCTCAAACTATTGAGGATATTGAGGCAATGAAGAGAATCCCTTATGCTTTGACTATAGGGAGTCTCATGTATGCAATGTTATGTACTAGACCAGACATTTGTGTGAGCATTGGACTGTTGTCAAATACATCCTCAAGTATTTGACGAGGACCAAGGATTATTTCCTAATCTATGGTATTGACCAATTGTCAGTTGTGAGTTATACAAACTCAGATTTTCAAACTAAAAAATATGGCAGAAAGTCTACATCAAGAATGGTATTTGTTATAGGAGGTAGTGCTATAATTTGGAAAAGTGTCAAATAGAAGTCAATGGTCGACTCCAATACTGAGGTTGAATACTTGGCAGCTAGTGAAGAAGCTAAGGAAGGGGTTTGGCTTAAGAAATTCTTGACTGACCTAGGGGTGGTCCCTGAGCTCGTCAAGCATCTCATCATGTTGTATTGTGACAATCGGGAAGCCAAAGCACAAGTAAAGGAACCAAAAGCTCATCAAAACAATAAGCATGTGGAATGAAAATATCACTTAATTTGTGAGATTATACAGCGTGGTGGTATAGTCATAGCTAAGGTTGACTCTACTCAGAATCTGTCTGATCCCATGACTAAGGGTTTGTCGCCTAGTGTATTTGAGAAACATGCTGAGAACATGGGCATTAGGTTTATAGGAAATTGGCTTTGATGTACAAACTTGTTTATTTAAATTAAATTGTTTAATTTAGTTTTAATTTTTATGATTATTTATTGAGCTCAGTTTGTCCATAAGTTTGTTAACCTAAAACTGTTCACCACTAGGGGCGAGATTGGACACCTTGTCTTCATGGTGGTCAAATTGTGTGTATCTAAAGATGTTGATTTTAGAGCACAAATGTGAGTGTACATACTGTGTGTACATTGAACTAGATCACTTGAGATTTTCACATGTGATATACTATCATTTTATAAGAAAATAAAATTCTCTTAAGTAGTTTATGATCAATCCTTTGACTTGAGGGGTCCTTATCGATGCGGACAAGCACTACGCTTTTTGGTGTGCCAACGGTTGATATCTCTTTGAATATATATCAGTACATTGGACTCGTAGCGTTGGATCGTATTCGAAAGTGATTCCCAACAAGGAATCCACTGCCCTTTTTGGGAGAATATCAAGGAGAGAGAATGTCACACCCCGTTCACACTGAACCGGAGCGGTGACTGAGTTAACACCGGTTAACCCAAACCTGCCAGGATCATCAGATACTGTATTCCACCACAACATACACACACTAACATAAGTTCATCAGATCAGCGGAAGACTAAGTTTTTTTCCTGTGAATAAATCCCATATACTTGATACCCGAATGGTAATACAATAATTATATACATTTGGGCCCGAAGGCATGATATATACACAAAAAGAATAAAATTCAAATATCAAGTATATACAGAAAATCATCAAAACAATCAGAGTGCACAGCTCGGCTCGGTCTCAAGGCTGGAGCTCAGCCCGGCATCAAGGGTTGTGCCCAGCTCGGCATTACATAGAAGAGCTCAGCTCGGCCTCGGAAGTGGAGCTCAGCACGGCCTCCAAGGTGGAGCTCAGCTCGACCTCAGAACTGCTGTCCTGCAGCACAGCTCTCGCACAAGCAGTCAGCGCCGTGCTCTAACTCCTCAGGGGTCCACCAGTCCTCTTCAGGAAACTCGACTGTGGGACCCACCCCATGCTCCTCAGATGAATGACCTGCAAAATCATCTAAAAAGGGGGTGTACACGTGGAATGAGCTCACTAGCCCAGTAAGTAGAGAGGTGGACCACACACAATAGTCCACACATCACAACACATCATATGCACTACATGCCATGCTACACATTTTAATTCACATCCACCTAAGCAACATTACTAAGTCTTTGGTTTAAGTGCTACTAAAACCGCAGTGCGCGTATACTCCGGGTACGAGCCGCGAACTCCCTCCCGCGATACCATTTGTCACACCCCGTTCACACTGAATCGGAGCGGTGACCGAGTTAACACCGGTTAACCCAAACCTGCCAGGATCATCAGATACTGTATTCCACCACAGCATACACACACTAACATAAGTTCATCAGATCAACGGAAGACTAAGTTTTTTCCTGTGAATAAATCCCATATACTTGATACCCGAATGGTAATACAATAATTATATACATTTGGGCCCGAAGGCATGATATATACACAAAAAGAATAAAATTCAAATATCAAGTATATACAGGAAATCATCAAAACAATCAGAGTGCACAGCTCGGCTCGGTCTCAAGGCTGGAGCTCAGCCCGGCATCAAGGGTTGTGCCCAGCTCGGCATTACATAGAAGAGCTCAGCTCGGCCTCGGAAGTGGAGCTCAGCACGGCCTCCAAGGTGGAGCTCAGCTCGGCCTCAGAACTGCTGTCCCGCAGCACAGCTCTCGCACAAGCAGTCAGCGCCGTGCTCTAACTCCTCAGGGGTCCACCAGTCCTCTTCAGGAAACTCGACTGTGGGACCCACCCCCTGCTCCTCAGATGTATTACCTACAAAATCATCTAAAAAGGGGGTGTACACGTGGAATGAGCTCACTAGCCCAGTAAGTAGAGAGGTGGACCACACACAACAGTCCACACATCACAACACATCATATGCACTACATGCCATGCTACACATTTTAATTCACATCCACCTAAGCAACATTACTAAGTCATTGGTTTAAGTGCTACTACAACCACAGTGCGCGTATACTCCGGGTACGAGCCACGAATTTCCTCCCGCGATACGCCCATAGGGCTGTTGGAGAAGGCCCACCGTGAGTACTCGGAAAAGTAAAGACAATGCCGTCCACCGGCTCTCAACAAAAATGTAAATAACTGAAATAAAGGTGCTGACTCCAACAATTTAAATGCAGTACGATTGGCCCTCTTGAATGTACCATCGGGGTTGCCGACTGTCCTACATGACTCGCCGGGCGTAATGCCTAACCGCCACAGTGTCCGACAACCGCGACCCCTGCTTCCCCCCAAATGGCAACCCAACACCTTAACCCCTGTTGGGAAGGGTCGTAGCACGGGATGGTGAGAATCCTAATACCGCATGCTCCTATATGACAGTACGACTGCATAGTGCCTCCGTGTCCCATACCACGGGCCACCAATGCATTCGTTTCCAAGCCGACCACGGCATCTAGTCTATCAATGCATTATGCTCCATGATGTCCACATTCAACATATAAACATCTCATTCAATTGGCATTTGAAAAGTAAACATAGCATATATGCACATTAATGTGTGGAATGACTAATCTATATAGCATATTCATGATGACATGACTAGATTAGATATAATTAAATGAATGCCAAACAATTGCCTTGAAACAAGGCCAAAAGTCCTCTCTCCACTTACTTGTAGCGTACAAGGATTCCCGTTCGGTACGGGTGAGATCCGGAGCGAATCGGGTAGGATTTGGTGAACCTAACATAATTGAGCGGGGTTAGTACTTCACCATTTTAGAATCAAAATTAAGGAAATCCGATGTCAAAATCGTGTTTAGAATGTCAAAAGAAGGTCACACGTCCGATTTGGGTTCAATCGGACCCAAGGATCTCCTTCGGGGCCACACGGGTGGGTCAGACAGGTGGGCTGTCTACCCACCGATTTTACCCACTGGTTTGGGACCGGCGGGTAGGGGCCCGCCGGTTATACCCGCCGATTGTACCCGCCGGTTGGGCCAGGGACCCTTTTGCCAAGACCGACGGGTAGGTACCCGCCGGTTGTACCCACCGGTTGTACCCGTCGGTTAGGCCTGAAGGCCCCCTGCCTTCTCAGGTGGGTACCCTCAGGCGGGTAGGTACCCGCCGGTTATACCCACCGGTTTTGGCGGGAAAGCCACTGCTTCTTCCCCATTTTCTCCATTCTTTGGGGAATCAAATGGGGCTTTTCCCCACCCCTTCTTCACACCCTCAAGGTCCTATAAGATGGTTCTAACCTAGATCTAGGTTAGATTCAAGTGAGGGAAACCGTCTTACCTTCTTTGCCCAAAAATGACTTCAAACCCTTCAAATCACTTCCAACTCACAATGCTTCTTCTACCTTGTCAATATCTCTTCAAATCCTTCAAGATCAACACATAAATCATCTATTAAACCTTAGATTCATCATTTCAAAGGGTATTTACAAGATCTCAAGAAACCATACTCGAATCAAGGGTTTAAAGCTTGGGTATGGTGAATGTTCACAAAACCCAACTTTTCTTACCTCCAACTGTAGATCTAGAGTTGAAGATTACTCTCCCGGCACCGGAATGGCAAGATCAAGCTTCGGCGCCACTGAAATCCTTCCTTTCTTCCTCTTCCTTCTCTTCCCTTCTTCTTCCCTTTCTTTTCTCTCTCCTCTTTACTTTTCTCACCGACGTACGGGTAATAAATGGAAAGAAAAGAAATCATAAAGCCTTATATACTATTCCTAATTAAGTGAATAGTCACATGGATGGGTCACTCAGGTGGGTGGGTGCACCCACCTGTCCTACCCACCTGAGGGCCAAACTTGGGATTTTGACCGAGTTCGGACCTCGGCGCGAACCCCACCCCAGGCATACGATGTAGCATACGTATATACCTTAAAATACGGATATAATACCTGTTTTATCCGTACATAGCCTTATGGTAGGTGCACGTACACGGCTTTGGTACTCTCGCCTCTTCTGGCACTGGCTCGGACTTGTCGGGCCAGCCGGTGTTTAAGGTCACCCGTGCCATCATACCTCATAAGGAACCCGCTCTAATATCCTCTGGCTCGGTTCCTGCATGGTTAAACCGGTTCAACCGCGAAATCAGACCGGGTTTAAGAAGCGGGGTATTACATTACCCCCCCTTTTGAAAAATTTTGTCCTCGAAATTGCGTACCTGGTTGATCAAAAAGATGAGGGTACTTGGCTCGCATTTCTTCCTCTACCTCCCAAGATGCTTCTTCAAGTGAATGATCAGCCCATCGCACCTTTACATAGGAAATGGAGCGGTTGCGAAGGGTTTTCACCTTCCGGTCCAACATTTCAGCTGGCTGTTCTGTATAGGTCATATCAGCTTCTAGGTACTCTGGTTCCACGGGTAGTACATGAGATGGATCATGCACGTACTTCTTCAGCATGGATACATGGAATACATTGTGAACATCCCCAAGCGAAGGTGGCAGAGCAAGCATGTAGGCTACTGAGCCAACCCGGGATAAGATCTCAAATGGTCCCATGTATCTTGGGCTCAACTTCCCCTTTCTGTGAAACCTTTGCAAACCTTTAGTAGGAGAGATCTTGAGAAATACCTTTTCTCCTGGCTGAAATTCAATCTCCTTCCTGCGGGTGTCCGCATAGCTCTTTTGACGGGACTGAGCTGCTTTAATCCGTTCTCTAATAACGTCGACTTTGTCACAAGTCATCTGTATCATCTCAGGTCCTAACATTCGACGTTCACCTACCTCATCCCAATACAAAGGAGACCTGCATTTTCTGCCATATAATGCCTCATACGGAGCCATCCCAATTGTAGCTTGGTAACTGTTATTATATGCAAAATCCATAAGAGGTATATATTCTTCCCAACTGCCACTCATCTCCATTGCACATGCCCTGAGCATGTCTTCTAATATCTGTATGGTTCGCTCCGACTGACCATCCGTCTGTGGGTGAAAAGCTGTACTCAAATTCAACTGTGACCCCAAGGCACGCTGTAAGCTTTTCCAAAATCTGGAAGTGAACCTTGGGTCTCTATCTGAAACAATGCTCACTGGCACTCCATGTAAGCGCACTATGTTGTCCATGTAAAGTTGTGCTAGTTTGGTCATGGAGAACTTGGTCTTGATAGGAATGAAATGAGCAGTCTTTGTAAGCCGATCCACAATCACCCATATCGCATCCATTCCCTTAGGTGTACTTGGTAGTCCGGTGACGAAGTCCATCGTAATCCTTTCCCACTTCCATTCTGGTACTGGGAGTGGCTGAAGGGTACCATAAGGTCGATGCCTTCTCAGCTTTCACTTTCTGGCAGGTAAGACAAGTCGCCACATACAGAGCTATGGTGACTTTCATGTTTGGCCACCAGTAACTTTGTTTGAGGTCTTTGTACATTTTGGTACTTCCTGGGTGGAGTGAGTACTCGGAGCTATGTGCTTCTCTCACTATCTTATCTTGTATATCCAAATCATCGGGTACACACAATCTGTCTCGAAACATCAATGCCCCATCAGTGGCTAAAGTAAAATCTGGGTCGTTCATTGTTTGGTCTTGAACCTTAACTCTGATCCGCTGCAATTCAGGATCCAAAGGTTGCTTCATTATCACCTCTTGCCTAATTGCCGGATGCACCTGTAGAGCCGACAAGGATACCGTCAACCATTTAAGGTTTTCTGGTTGAGGTTCAAGCTCTAAGGTTGCCCCTTCATACAAGAGGGTTTCATCCATTAGCATCGCCTCTTGCACGAGTGGTGAGCTGACTGCTAAGTATGAGAGCGACACAGTCTGCGTCTTCCGACTCAATGCATCTGCCACTACATTAGCCTTGCCGGGATGATACTGAATATCGCAGTCATAATCCTTCATGAGTTCAAGCCATCTTCTCTGTCTCATGTTCAAATCCTTCTGGGTGAAGAAGTATTTCAGGCTTTTGTGGTCACTGTATATCTCACACTTCTCCCCATACAAATAATGTCGCCAGATCTTAAGGGCAAAAATGACTGCAGCTAGTTCCAAGTCATGAGTGGGGTAATTCTTCTCATATTCCTTTAGTTGTCGGGATGCATACGCTATTACCTTCCCGCGTTGCATGAGAACACAACCCAAACCAACTTTGGAAGCATCGGTATAGACTGTCATTCCACCTGTGCCCTCAGGAATAGTCAGCACAGGGGCAGTCACCAACCTTTCTTTCAATTCCTGGAAGCTGTTCTCACATTCCTCTGCCCAGTCAAATTTCGCACCCTTTTTAGTCAATTTGGTCATTGGTGCTGAAATCCGAGCAAAATTCTCGATGAAGCGACGGTAGTATCCAGCCAAACCCAAGAAGCTTCTAATTTCGGTAACATTCTTGGGGCTTTCCCATTCCACTACTACTTTCACCTTTTCAGGATCTACTTCGATTCCGGCTTTAGACACTACGTGCCCTAGGAATCCAACTTGTTCAAGCCAGAATTCACACTTACTGTACTTGGCAAACAACTGTTGATCTCTCAACCTCTGTAACACCATTCTCAAGTGTTGAGTGTGCTCCTCCTCGGTCTTGGAGTAGATCAAGATATCGTCAATAAAAACAATTACCCATTTGTCGAGCACATCCTGAAATACTCGATTCATTAGATCCATGAATGCTGCTGGTGCATTGGTTAACCCGAAGGACAATACTAGGAACTCATAGTGACCGTATCGAGTCCTAAATGCTGTTTTGGGTATATCACTACTCTTTATCTTGAGCTGATAATAGCCGGACCGAAGGTCTATCTTTGAAAATACCCTGGCTCCTTGCAACTGATCAAATAAATCATCAATGCGTGGCAATGGATACCGGTTCTTAATGGTTAGCTTATTCAACTCTCGGTAATCTATGCACATACGCAAACTACCATCCTTCTTCTTGACAAACAACACCAGGGCACCCCAAGGTGAAACACTTGGGCGAATAAACCCCTTTTCTAATAATTCCTGCAACTGCATCTGCAACTCCTTCAATTCAGCTGGTGCCATCCTGTATGGAGCCTTAGATACCGGAGCTGCTCCAGGAGTCAAGTCTATGGCAAACTCCAACTCTCTATCAGGTGGTAAATGCATCAGATCATCTGGGAAAATGTCGGGAAACTCTTTAACCACCTTTACCTCTTCTAGAGGTGTAAGTCTTGCATCAACATCGAGTACCGATGCTATGAAACCCTGACATCCACTTTCTAGCAACTTTACCGCTTGGAGAGCGGAGACAAGGATCTTCCTCACCCTTTTCATTTTATCTGCTCGGTATACCCACTCTTTCCCTTCGTCATCTGTTACCTTAATCCGCCTTTCCGCACAGATCACATTAGCTCGATGAGCCGACAACCAATCCATACCCAATATAACATCAAAATTCTGCATATTGAATTTAATGAGTTGTGCATCGAAGTTCTTCCCACTAATCTCCACTGGACACGGCCCATACACTTCCTTCAACTGTGAAATTTTACCAGTAGGCATACTAACAATCATTCCATGGTCTAGGATCCTGGGTGACATCCCAAGTTTCTCTACAAATCTCTTAGATGCGAATGAATGAGTAGCTCCTGAATCAAATAAAACATAGGCTGGTATGCCTGATATGGGTAGGATACCTAGTATAACAATGCATATAATTTCAGCAGGTCATCAATATTAATCATAATTAATTTCTTAATTTAAAATGTACCTGCTACTACTTCTGTACTGGCCTCAGCTTCCTCGGCTGATAGAGCATACATCCTTCCCTGCGGTTGATTTCCTCGAGGTAAGGGAGGTCGATACGCAGAGGGCTGACTGGAGGGCAAGGCTGGTCTGGCCCGACAGTCTTTCGCATAATGCCCATAGGAATGGCAGTTGAAGCAACGAATCTGAGATGTCGGAACTGGAGCGGGGCCCCTCTGCACTTGACCCGTTGCAGATGGAGGTCGAGGTGGCCTTGGAGCTGTAGATGCCACACTAGTGTTCGGGCAAAAAGAGGTGGAACCCGAACCACCAACTGGCCTAGGAGGGTAGCCAGATGGCCTATAGGGCTGCCTATACATAGGCCCAGAACTGTATGATCCGTGGTATGCCTTGGAGGAATTCCCCATATCCTGAAATGGATTTGTTCTCTTCCACAGTCCAGGGGTGAGGGACTGTTCACCCTTTTGCTTATCTTCCATAGTCTTGGCCTTCTGCACAATCTGGCCATATTCGGTCAAATCCAAGACCTCAAGCACAGACCCAATAGATGCTTTTAGGCCTTTTAGGAACCTTGCTGCCTTCTCTTCAGCTGTTCGCATATGCCTTGGGGCAAAATGGAACAAACTCTCGAATTGTTGTTGGTACTCAAGGACAGTCTTACCTCCTTGAGTTAAGGCCATGAACTCAGTCTCCTTTCGGTCTCTGAAACTACGCGGATAATGGTTGTCCAAGAACAACTCCTTGAACTGCTCCCAAGTAGGTTCTGGATGAGCAGCCATCAATATAGGCTTGGAGGCTTGCCACCAAGAATTTGCCTCTTTCTTGAGTTGCAACCCAGCACAAATAAGTTTCTGGGCATCCGTGCACTCAAGCACCTCAAATATCTTCTCTAATTCTTGGATCCATTGATCCGGTTCCAGAGGATCACTCCCCACCTTAGAGAATACAGGTGGTAAGTTCCTCTTGAATGACTCCACTACCCTTGACGTATTACTCGTCGCCGGGAAGTTAGGAGCATAGACAGGATAGTAGGGGTATGGAGGAGGCATCCCATGCTGAGGAATACCGAATGGTGGGATTGGAGGTGTACCCACCACTTGTGGTCCCGTTCCTCGACCCTACAGGTGGGTCCTGCGGAGTGAGTACCCGGGGAGGTTGACCCGGTTGAGAAAAATCCAACTGTTGCTGGATGGCAGTCATAAATGCTTGTTGTTGCTGAAGCATTTGTTGCTGAAAAGCTTGTTGGGACTGCTGAATTATTGTAGCAACATCTCCTGGTGTAATGACCGGTGGAGGGTCCGGGAGCGTAGTCATAGGTGGGTCCCCATGTGCCCCACCCTGACCAAGGGTCTCTGGAGGTAGTGGAGGTGAGGTATGCCCCACAGAACGGGACCCCCTGGGATTTTGTGGTCGACCGACCCGACGAGGACCCCGCGAGGTACCTCGGGCATTACTACCGGATCTAGTACGTACCATCGTATCCCTGTACCTGGAACACATCACACACCATATTGGTTAAACACCGTAAAGTTGATTTTGGCACACAATCATATGCCATTACATGAGGTGTTGTAGTGTATGATAGCCTGTAATTAATCATAGCTCAATTCCATTATACAGGCAAGGTCCACAGCATACATGCCAATGGTCCCACTTGACCATAGCATATTAATCATAGGAATAATATCAATAGTGAAAACCAATGTAATCATGCTAGGAGGTGAGAGAAGGGAAAATCAAAATTTCAAAATTTTCCCAACTGTCATAACCGGTGGGCTGAACCGACGGGTAGGGGCCCGCCGGTTATACCCGCCGGTCTTTACTGCCTTAACCGGCGGGTGGCACCGGCGGGTAGGAGCCCGCCGGTTGTACCCGCCGGTCTTGCCCGTGTTAAAACACGAACAGGGCCTGTAGGGCCCTGTTCAGTCTTGTCTCTTTCCCCATCTCCTTTCTCTCCCTTCCTTCCTTCCTTGGCCGATCTTGGAGGTCTCCTTGGCGCTTCTACTCGCGAGTTTACTCACCCACTCGGCACTTTAGAGGAGAGTCAACTCACCCTCATTCAAGTAAGTTCCTCCATCTTCCTTTCTCAGAATTTTCATTTGTAAAGAATGCATGAATAGGGTTTACTTTCTAGGCTTCCTTTCCATATTTTTCTCCATAGAATAGTATTACCATGTGATTGTGATGCTTTTACTGTAGTCCTTCGTAGTTTATAGGAATTTTGTCTCTTCATTTGGAGAAAACCCCAATTTGTGCCCTAGGTTTCCAAATTTTGGGGTTTCTTAAATTCTTTGATCCTTTTCTCCAATTGATGACTCCTTTGTGATGCATTCCACTTGCTTTGTGCTTAATATGCTTTAATTTTCATAGATTTTCCATTGTGCTTGGAATCCCCATGTATTTCCATGAAAATCCCTATTTTTGGCATCGGTTTCCTTGATTTTCATCCCATACATGTACTCATGGAACTCCATAGCCTATTTGGGGTATGTTCTTGCATTCCCATCATCTCACTACTAGGTCTCAAGTTCGAATCTTATGGTTGTTTTTTTTAGAAGATTTTGTTGAAAGATTTCCTGTTTTTCACTTACTTAAAGCACTAATTGCATGTCATTTTACTGTCTTGGCATGTTTCTATGCGTTGTCAACTACCGTGCCTCATGTCATAAGTTTCCTATCGTTCCTAGATTGTCGCCGTTCCCGTTTTGCATGAATTGGGTTTTGGATTTCCCCTTCTTAATGCTGCTGTCTTTTCCCTTCTGTACTAATCCTTACTTTCTTTTCTTATTGCCAGGATGTCGTCACGCACCGGCAAAGGACCATCTTCCTCTGGCGTTAGATGCAAGACCACCGCTTCCAAGTGGAAGAGTGCGGAGACCAGCTCTTCAGCTCCTCGCACAGGGAGACCTGCACCTACCCAGTCTGACCCTACATGTCACACCCCGTTCACCCTGAACCGGAGCGGTGACCGAGTTAACACCGGTTAACCCAAACCTGCCAGGATCATCAGATACTCTACCTCTCCATTCCCTATAAATACAACTCATGTAAGAGGAGGAGACACAATTAATTCTTCTTCTAGTTTTCTTTAGTTGCTCTCTCTCTTCCTCTCTCTCTCTTTAGTTCTAGTTCTTCTCTATTTTTGATTTAATAATTATATACATTAGGGCCCGAAGGCATGATATATACACTAAAAGAATTAAGTTCAAATATCAAGTATATACAGGAAATTCAGTTGTAATTTTTTAAGTTATAGTTCTAGGCTTAGATCTAGGTGACAAGATCACGAGCCGTGGAGCAACTTTTTTTTCAAGTTCAAGCATTGATTCAAGTAAGTAGGCTCTTTCAGTAGTCTTCTCTCCCCCCTCTCATTCCCTCTTCTGACTACCATTTCTTTCTTAATTTAGGATTTTTATTCAGTCATTACATTATTGCTATCCCTTTCCCCCAAGGTTCATGGCTAGTGTATGTGTTGGCTTTGCCCCTCCTAGCCATAGAACCATCAATTTATTGCTTTTATTTTAATTGTCTCCCTTTCCCTAAAGCCAAGTAGAGAAACCCTTGTAAGAGTGACTCTCTGGTCAAGTAGGGAAGCTCATATTATGATGCATCCCTCGAGCTAAGTAGAGAAACCTACTTGTGAGTCTCTCTCTAGCTTTATCCCCTTTCTTTTACTTATTTTTATTTCAGCATTTTTTTTTCTTTATTTATTTATTTATTTTTTTTAAATTGCGTGGGTTGTTTATTTTTAGTTATTTATTTATTTAATTTTAATTGCGTGGCTTGCGTCTTTAAATTCTTAGATGACGAATGGTTAGGACGTTATTTTTAGGACGGTAATTAGAATTAGATCACAACCATTAATCAGTTCACTTTCGCATTATTAAAAGAAATA
>NW_024869152.1:0-10258 GCF_013358625.1 Macadamia integrifolia
CAATTCTTGATTCACTTTAAGCACTTTCTCTTGTAGACTTGGAAACTAAAAAAAAAAAAGAAAAGAAAAATAGTAGTACTATCCAAAGTGGGGCAAAATGTACAGTTATATCCTTAATATTTGACACATTATTGTGCTCATCAAATTCCCCCATATTTGACTTTTGCTCGTTCTCGAGCAAGACAAATAAATAAAGAAACGAAAGAAAAAACCTAACTCACTTTCGTAGGAATCACGGTTGCATTTAGCATATACAACAAGCCTTTAAACCCTTAAGTTACCTTAGTTGATGAGTTGTGTCTCGTGGGTGTTAGTAGTGAATATACATCTGAAATTCAAATTAACTTGAAAGATTACCATTTAAAGCTTCGAATAACTACAAAATACACACCCTCTTTAATTTAGAGCACATCAACCGAGGAACCCCCACACTTGAACTTTAATACTCCATCTAGATTTAAGAGCAATCACACATCTCAAATAGGGATGACCCTTGTATCTTCTAAAGCACGACCATTCCTAAGACAAACCACATTGTAAGGTAGGGACCATGAACTAGGTTTTGGAGCGTTGACCAATCATAAACAACAAGGCATAGTGGTATCTTTTTTTTTTTAGTAGAGAACTCATTCTACTCCACTACATTTGGCCCGAATAACATGGTGGTGCAAACACCAAAAACCCAAGTTACTAAGTAGCTTCGCTTTATGCATATGCTAACAAAGATAGTGATGCTAAATTTTTTTTTTTTATCAAAACACCCCGTTTTATGAAGCACAATGTTCTGTCTAGCTCCTAGAAATTCTATACTTACTTTCTACTTTTTGACCAATTTCACTTTCTTTGTGTATCCATATCATAAATTTTTATACCATGCCAAGAATATGGTCTCAACTCCTAACCTAAGAACAAGGACACCAGCTAACAAATGGTCCTACACCTTAAGACAAGTATCTCTAAATCATTTAAGTGAGGTCCCACTTTAAGGCATATACTCATTACCATCTTCTCAATAGGGATTATAGTACCAAGATGGGTCCTAGATCTCAACTTCCTTTTTTTTATAGGGTGTGTATAAAGCGCTGGAAAACTCTTAAAAGTAACCTTAAGTTCTAAACAGTCAAAACCTCCCTCAGACTTAAATTATGCAATGTCCTCAATGCAGAAAAAGAAAAAAAAATGATAAGACAATAGAACAAGAAGGACAAAGGAGAGGAAATTACTAAATGGGATCAAATATCATTATAAAGAGGCTCATGGAGAATCATGACCTCTGCATCATGCATTGAAGGCAACTCAAGGAATGGCTTCAGATAGTGCCCATTAACTTTAAAAATTTCCCAAGTGGATGGATTCATAACCTCTACGGCACCATGAGGGAATACTGTTTGCACAAGGTAAGGACCTTCCTACTGAGAACGAAGTTTTTCTGGAAAGATATGCAATCTAGAATTGTACAACAAAACTTTATCACTAGGCATAAAAGATTTCCTAACAAGGTGCCTATCATGAAAAGCTTTAGTCTTTTCCTTGGAAAGTTTTACACTATTATATACATCATTTCGTAATTTCTCCAACTCAGATAGTTGGAGACCTCTATGAGCTCCTATGGTAGAAAAATCAAAATTAAATTTCTTAATTGCCCAAAAGGCACAATGCTCTAACTCAACAGGAAGGTGACAGGCTTTCCCATATACCAAACGGTATAGGGATTGACCATGTATGGTCATGTAAGCAGTCCTTTACAGCCACAAAGCATCCAACGGACAGTTAGACCAATCCTTTTGATTTGGGTTAACTATCTTCTCTAGAATCTGCTTGATCTGTCTGTTGGACACTTCTACCTGCCCACCGGTTTAGGGGTGGAATGGGGTAGCCAACTTGTGGGCAATCCCATATTTTTTCACTAAGGCCTCAAAAGGCTTATTACAAAACTGCTTTCCCCTATCACTAATGATAGCTCTAGGGTTACCAAATCGGGAAAAAAAATTTTCCTTAAGAATTGAATGACCACCTTATGGTCATTGGTCTTACAAGCACGAGCCTTAATCCATTTGGACATATAGTCTACAGCCGACAAAAATATTCATATCCATATGGCTTAGGGAAGGTGCCCATAAAATCTATTCCCCGAATATCAAAAACCTCAACCATGAGAATTGGGTTGAGAGCCATCATGTTCTTTCTACTGATTTTTCTTAAAAACTGACAAGAAGGACAAGCCTTACAATAAGCAATGGCGTCCTTGAAGAGACTAGGCCAATAGAATCCACATTGCAATACCTTGGCCACAGTCTTAGTAGGCCCAAAATGGCCGCCACAAGCCTGATCATGGCAAAAAGAAAGAATAGAATGGTGCTCAGGATCAGGGAAACATCTCTGGATAATTTAGTCAAGGCATGATTTAAAAATGTTAGGATCATCTCATAAGAAATACTTAACCTGTGAGTGAAAATGATACTTCTTTAGGAAGACCAATGATCCAGAGTCTTGTTTGTAACTAAAAAATTTACAATATCTGCAAACCAAGGTTCACTAGATGCTGCAAAGAGTTACTCATTGGGAAAATGTTTGTTAACTAAAGTATTCACAGTCAAAGAATTAGGTAACCGGGACAAATGGTCTGTAATTAAATTTCCACTGCCTTTCTTATCCTTAATTTCTAAGTTAAATTCCTACAAAAGCAAAACCCATTTGATAGGACGTGCTTTTGCATCCTTTTTTTGAATAAGGTGTTTGATTGCTGCATGGTCAATGTAAATAATTACATGAGAACCTATCAGATATGCACGAAACTTTTCTAATGTCAATACAACAACTAAAAATTCTTTTTTAGTTATGGTATAGTTCAACTATGCATCATTGAGAGTTCTACTAGAATAATAGATAACACGAGTTAGTTTATCAACTCTCTGCCCTAAGACTGCCCCTATAGAAAAATCAGATGCATCACACATTAATTCAAAGGGCTCAGTCCATAAGGGAGCTTGAATAATGGGGACTGTAGTCAATACCTTCTTTAATTGATCAAAGCATATGAGGCATTCACTAAAAAATTCGAATGGTTGCTTTTTAGCCAAAAGATTGTTGAGAGGTCTAGCCATGTGACTAAAGTTCTTGATGAACCAACGATAGAACCCTGCATGACCTAAGAAATAATGAACATCTTTAACTGACTTGAGAGGTAGTAAATTAGAAATTAAGTCCACCTTAGCTCTATCAACCTTGATCCCTTCTTTAAAAATGACATGACCCAATACTATGCTCTGTGTAACCATGAAATGGCATTTCTCCTAATTGAGAACTAAATTAGTCGCTTTGCATTGTTTGAGTACTAAAGTGCTCCACCATATCAGAGAAAATACTCATCATGCATCTTTGGAAGGTGGTAGGGGCATTACAAAGCCCAAAAGGCATATGCCAATAAGCAAAAGTTTTCATAGGTGCATGTTAGTCATCTAAGGCAATGGGAATCTGATTGTAGCCAAAATAACCATCAAGGAAACAATAATACTCATGTCTGGCTAACCGCTCTAATATTTGATCAATGAAAGGCAAAGGAAAGTGGTCTTTCTAAGTTGTCGCATTTAACTTTCCATAGTCAATGCACATACGCCATCCTGTTTGGACACGGGTAGGAATCAACTCATTTTTAGCATTTTAGACTACTGTGACCCCTAACTTCTTTAGCATCATGTGCACTGAACTTACCCACTCGCTATCAGAAATAGGATAGATGATACCATGGTCCAAGCACTTTAGGATCTCTTTCTTGATAGCTTCTTGCATCATAGGATTAGCCCTTCTTTGTGTTTCCCTATAAATTTTTGAATCCTCCATGAGGTGAATATGATGTTGAACAATTGAGGGGCTAATTCCTTTAATGTTTGCCATGGTCCAACCTAAGGCATCCTTATTTTCTTTTAAAACTTTGATCAACTCTTCCTCTTGACTTGAAGTTGAATCTAATGCGATACTAACTGGTAGAGTTTGATATTCTCCTAAGAAGGCATACCTTAAGTTAGAGGGCAACTCTTTCAAATAAATCTTAGAGGGCTCAACAATTGAGGGTTTAGGAAGAGAATTTGATAGAGGACCAACGGGCTCCATGGGTGTACGAAGGCTCCAAACCTTGGAGAAGAAATTTTTATTATCATCCTCTAATTCTTCCATACACTCTTGGAATTCTGAATCAAAGTCAATGTCAAAAGTTTTAACAATATCATTAGAAAAATCCTCAAGCATATTGAGATCTTCATCAATATCATCAGAACAAATTGTTGGTTGCTTGCCCAACCTATACATGTTAAACTCCATAGTGTGGTTGCCAAAAGATATCCTTAGTAGACCATACCAACAATTGATTAATGCATTGCTGGTAGCCAGAAATAGTCTTCCAAGAATGATAGGGATCTTATCCCTAGTGAAGGGTTTGGTGTCCAAAACAATAAAATCAACTGGAAAAATAAATTCTCCTACCTTAAGTAGGACATCTTCGACCATCCCTTTTGGAATGTTGACAGAATGATTGGCTAACTGAGGAGTAGTCCCTATGGCTTTCAAATCTCCTAATCCAAGTTGTTGACAAACATGATAAGGTAGAAGGTTCACACTTTCACCAAGATCAAGTAGGGCATAATCGATACGAGTGTTTCTAATGATACAAGAGATGGCGGGACACCCAGGATCCTCATACTTGGCTGCTATAGGTTATGTGATCATTGAACTGATATTAGCTGCTAAGAATGCCTTTTTGGGCACACTTGTGGTGTAATTGTGAGTGCATAAGTCTTTGAGAACTTTGGCATAGGTTGGGATTTGAGTTATGGCATCCAAAAGAGGGATATTTACCTCTACCTTCTTGAAGACTTCTAAAATTTTTTCCATTGAAGCTGTCTTCTTCTTATTCATCAAACAGTTAGGATAGGGGACAGGAGGAATATAAACACTGTCAAAAGTTCTCTCATTAATAGAATCATTTTTTGTGGCTTTCACCAAATCATCCTTAATTTCTTCAGGTCCATCTGGCGAACCTAGAATGGGAGGCATAGTAATAGCCTTGATAGTCAAAGGGTCAATAGAAAGGTTAGATGGTGGAAAAGGAGTGGTACCATTTCATAGATACTCTCGGCCATTCCGTAGGGCATATACCACATTACACCGGTTAGAGGACCCTTGGTGTTGTTGACTCTGTACAATATTGATCTGAGGAGCAGGTAGCCCTTGTGGAGTCAGCACTTGATGTCTATGATTCAGCTCTGGCTAACTAGGCAATTTTTCTTTCTCCTTTTCATCCATGATTGTGACAAGTTAAGTGAGTTGCCTCTCTACATTATTGTGGCTTGTCATAAGAAGGGCCATGCTATTCTCTAGCTCACTAATTCTTGTCGCCTCTCCAGTGGATGTAAACCCCGGGGGTTGTTGATAAGGTGCTTGGAGAGGGGGCCTAGAAAAATTTGACTGAGGACCTAGATAAGGCTGAGGGAAAGAATTAGGTAGTGGTGCAAAATTAGGCCTTTGGGGACTATGCTACCCTTGGTTGTGAAAGTTGGATGGGCCTCCTTGATTCCCTTGGCTCAATGAAAAATTAGGGTGATTTCTTCACCCATGATTGTAAGTGTTGCTAAAATGGGTTGTTTGGGTAAAGAGTATTAACATTTTCATTGCCCCCAGAACTATTGGGGCATTCTTCCATTGCATGTCTAGGGGAGTGACACCAATTGCATATAGAGACCTGATTTTGGACTTGGTGGACTGGGGCATGTGCTTTAGGGACAAGGGCTTCTATTCTCTTAATGAGGCTATCTAAATGGGCCTCCTTGGCTACTATCCCATCAACATAGTACCCTTTACCTCCTATAGTTCTCATACTTTCCTAAGTAGACTCCCATTCTCCTGTCTTTTCAGCTAGGTCAACCAAAAAGTTCCAAGCTTCATTTTTGTTTGCATAAGCTGTGAAGCCTGTAGGACACATAGACTCTAACATCTACTTGGTATGGTAATCTATCCCTTCATAAATTACTTGGTAAAGATGCCATTTGTTAATACCATAATGGGGACACTATTAGAGAAGGCCTTGGAACCTTTCCATGAGTCTGGAAAATGACTCTTTAAGGTTTTTGTTGGAACTGCATGATCTCACTCTTAAGTTTATTTGTTTTATGCAAAGGAAAAAATTTTCTCAAGAATGCTACCATAAACTGATCCTATGTGGTAATAGAATTAGTTGGCAGCCCATATAGCCATCTTTTTGCTCCATCCTTGAGCGAAAAGGTAATGCATCTAAGTTTAATAATATCATCACTGAGCTATTGTATCTTACTAAGGACACAAACCTCCTCAAATTCTCTCAGGAACAAATAAGCTTCTTCAGAGGATAACCCATGAAAGTGGGGTAACATAGTGATGAATTGAGTTTTAAGCTCATAGTTGTTCCCCGTGGCAGCTAGTAATCTAATACAAGAAGGCTAGGTTGCCTTGGCTGGGTAGAATCTATGCTTTAAATTAGGCTTAGGTTGTTCTACCATTCTTAAAATAGGTACTCTTACTAAATGATTGGTAGAATCATGGGTCCACACACTCATACAACAAAAAACTACCCACAACTAGAGTAAGACAAGCACAAAAGAATGAAAAGAAAAACTCTTTTTTTATTTATTTTTTTTGGAGCTTACCGACAAGGATCCGAGGTTGCTCAGGTTAATTCCTGAGGTACTGCTACAGGGCGAAACCTATTTTTATCATACTGTGAGGCTTGGCGACCTCCACCGATAAAACTACTATTGCAAGGTGTTCTTCTCAGAAATTCAATAAAAGAAAAAGAAAAAGAAAAACAAAGCAAACAAAGCACTCCGATTTACCAAAAGAAAGTGAAAAATAACATGAAATTGTCTCCCTAGCAATGGCACTAAATTTTTTTTTAAAATTTAAAATGTAGCAACAAGCATATAGATCAGTGTAGCTACGGGTCGAACACAGGGAGAGCAACCACTTTCTTTTTGGCTTCTTTTAATAATGTGAAAGTTAACCGATTAGTGGTTGTGATCTAATTCTAACTACCATCCTAAACATATGTATCTAAAATAACGTCTTAACTATTCGTCATCTAAGAATTTAAATACGCAAGCCACACAATTAAAATTAAATAAATAAATAACTAAAAATAAATAATCCACGCAATTAAAAAGCAATAAAGGAAAAAATGCTAAAATAAAAATAAAGTAAAAGAAAGGGGATAAAGCTAGAAAGAGGCTCACAAGTAAGTTTCTCTACTTAGCCCGAGGGATGCATCATAATATGAGCTTCCCTACTTGACCAGAGAGTCACTCTTATGAGGGTTACTCTACTTGGCTTTAGGAATAGGGAGACAATTAAAATAAAAATAATAAAATGCTGGTTCTATGGCTAGGAGGGGCAAAGCCAACACATACACTATCCATGAACCTTGGAGGAAAGGGAAAGCAATAATGTTAATAACTTAAATTAAAATCCTAAATTAAGAAAGAAAGGGTAGTCAGAAGAGGGAACGAGAGATGAGGAGAGAAGACTACTGAAGAAGCCTATCTATCTGAATTAATGCTTGAACTTGAAAGCTTGGGTGATTTGAGATACTGCCAACCCTAAAAACCAGATCTGGAATGAACCAAATCTGAAATTTCTAGGCCTAGAGAAAACAAATCTTGAAAAAAAAGATGCTCCATCACTCATGATCTTGTCACCTAGATCCAAGCCTAGAACTATAACTTTAAAAAAATACAATTCAATTGCATAAATCATAAGCATAAAAGGCTGAATAAAAATAAAAGAGTGTTTGCATTAATTGAAATAAAAAGCTAATAAAAAGTGATTAAAGCAAAAATAAAGAAGAACTAAAACTAAAGAGAGTGAAAGAGAAAGAGAGAGAAGAAAACTAAGCATAAACTAGAAAATAAATTAAAGCGAATAATCCTTCTAGGAGGTGGGAGGAAGGGACTTTTATAGGGTTTTGGTCTTGCCTCCTTCCTTCTACAAGTCTTCTTCAAAAAAAGAAAGAAAATTTCTCATTCTCTGAGATATTGTGTGAGGAAAGAGAGAATTTGTTTCCAAAATTAACAAATTCTATTCCTTCCCTGTAATATTAACCAATATCTTGCAATCTTAACTAAATCAGAAAGGAATGTTTGCATAGCATCTTCAAGATCTTGTGAGGTGGCAAGGACAGAGAATAATCTCTAGGATTTTGTAGGAGAGAGGATGTGGTACCAATGAGTGGGTCTCACCTTTGGAGAAGTTAGTTCAAGCTTGGACTGGTTCTTGATTCACTTTAAGCACTTTCTCTTATAGACTTGGAAACTAAAAAAAAAAAAAACAAGAAAAACAAAAGTAGTACCATCCAAAATGGGGCAAAATATACACTTATAACCCTAAGATTTCACACATTATTGTGCTCATCAGTTATCTTTTGGCAACTAAACCATTGAGTTTAACATGTTTAGGATAGGCAAGCAACCACATATGGAAGAAGAGATCAATATGCTTGAGGATTTTTTGGATTTTTCTGATGATTTAATTACCAACTTTGATATTAATTTTGATTCAAAATTTCAAGAGTGTATGGATGAGTTGGATGATGATAGTGAAAATTTATTTTCTGAAGTCTTGAGTCTTTACACACCTGTGGAGCCCTTAGGACTCCTTTTCAATTCCATTCCCAAACCTTCCATAGTTGAGCACCCTAAATTAGATCTTAAGGAGTTGCCATCTAATTTGAGGTATGCTTTCCTAGGGCCTAACCAGACTCTTCCAGTAATAATTTCTTTAGATTTGACTTCTAACCAGGAAGAGGGATTACTTAAGGTGTTAAAAGAAGATATGGAAGCCCTATGTTGGACCATGGCTGATATCAATGGTATAAGCCCTTCTATTGTGCAACATCATATACATCTTATGGAGGATTCCAACCATCCATGGAACCCCAAAGAAGAGTTAACCCAGTGGTGATGGAAGCCATTAAGAAGGAGATCCTATAGTGCTTGGATCATGGAATAATTTATTCTATTTCTGATAGCCAATGGGTAAGCCCAGTTCATGTAGTGTCCAAGAATTTTGGTGTTACTATAGTTCTCAATGCCAATAACGAACTGATTTCAACTTGTGTCCAATCAGGGTGGAGAGTGTGCATAGACTATAGGAAACTTAATGTGGCAACTTGGAAGGACCACTTCCCATTGCCATTCATTGACTAGATGTTAGAGAGGTTAGTAGGACATGACTATTATTATTTTCTTGATGGATATTTTGGCTATAACCAGATCCCAATTGCTTTAGAGGACCAACATAAGACCACTTTTATATACCCATATGGAACATTTGCTTACAGGCGTATACCCTTTGTGCTTTACAATGCCCCTGCTACTTTCCAATGATGCATGATGAGCATTTTTTCTGACATAGTCAAAAAATTCTTAGAAGTATTTATGAATGACTTTTCAATTAATGGGAATTCTTATTCTGAGTGTCTTCACCATCTTTTCCTAGTTTTGAAAAGGTGCATATCTAAGAATCTCATTTTGAATTGGGAGAAATGTCATGTTATGGTTAAATCTGGTATTGTTTTAGGCCATGTAATATCCAAGTAGGGAATTAAGGTAGACAAAGCCAAAGTGGATTTAATTGATAATTTACCATCTCCTCAATTTGTTAAGCGCATTTGGTCTTTTCTAAGGCATGTGGACTTCTACAAAAGGTTTACTAAGAACTTTAGTCAGTTAGCCTGACCTCTCACTTCATTACTTGCCGAAGATCAAACTTTTAAGTTTTCTAAAGAGTGCCTAGAATCCTTCAAGCAACTTAAGAAGGAGTTGACCAATTCACCCATTGTTCAACCACCTGTTTGGACTGAATCTTTTGAATTGATGTGTGATGCTTCAGATTTTGCTATAGGAGTGGTTTTAGGTCAAAGGATTAATAAGTTGCCCATTATCATTTACTATGCTAGTAGGACCCTAAATGATGCACAACTCAACTATACAACCACTGAAAAAGAATTTTTAGCTGTTATGTTTGCACTAGAAAAGTTTCAGTCTTACTTAGTTGGGTCACATATGGTGGTGTACATTGATCATTCCGCTCTTAGATACCTAGTTCAAAAGAAGGATGCCAAAGCTCATCTCATTAGGTGGGTTTTACTTTTGTAACAGTTTGATTTGAAAATTAGGGATAAGAAAGGAGTTGAAAACCTAGTTACAAATCATTTATTTTGGCTTCCCAATTCCTTGAC
>NW_024869152.1:10304-10410 GCF_013358625.1 Macadamia integrifolia
TCCTTTCCTAAGTTAAGCATTTCTTTTGGGAAGATTCTTATCTTGTTAAAGTTTGTCCTGATCTGATTATACGACGATGTGTTCCTGATCATGAGCAGCATTCCAT
>NW_024869152.1:12263-19750 GCF_013358625.1 Macadamia integrifolia
AAGGCTTGTTGCACATGCTAAGTACAACCGTGATTCCTATGAAAGTGAGTTAGGATTTTTGTTATTTATATTTTAGTTTTTTTTTTCCTTTTTTTTTTTACTCGAGGACTAGCAAAGTCTAAGTGTGGGAGAATTCTGATGAGCACATTTATGTGTGAAATCTAAGTAGCAAAGCATGAATTTTTATATATTTAGAATGGAGCTACCTTGGGTTTTACTCTCTTTTTGTAGATTTTATATTTTCAAGGCCTTAAGGACTATCGGGCACTATATCTCCAATTTTACATGTAAAGAGGTCATGTTTCTTTTCATGTTGCGAAGAGGATGAAATTTTGAGCAAGATGGATGTTTTCAATTAAAAGTACACATTCTTTTGGTCAACTGTACAAGTGATTATTCTTTTTGAGCCAAAAAAAGAATAATGGATCAGAACTGAACCGAGATGTAGAACTAGCCCATCTGCAGTTGTCCCAGGGGTACAAAAAATATTTCAAATACCAAAAAGGATGGATGGACCACGCCCTTAAGTGATTGAAGATTCATTTTTGGTAACAATAACTAGCCAGCATAGTTGGTGAGTTGTGGTGTGCAAAATCCCTTCCTTATTAGGAGGTCTCAAGTTCGAACCTCTTGGCTACCATTTTTTGGAGATTTTTTTTAAAAGATTTTCTCTCTCCTACTCATCACTTAAAGGAAGGATGTCGGCTAAGATGGTTGTGCACAAGTTGAAGAGAAAAAATAGGAAAGAAAAAAAAGGAAAAAACAAGGGCATGGATGGAATTTCCCATTAAAATAGAATATTATCGAAATCCAAGCAAGAAAAATTGGCCAAGGGGGGTTTCTTGTACAAGAAGAGAGAAAAAATATAAAAAGGGAGAAAAAAATAAAAAAAAGAAGGCAAGAAAAATCGTGGGAGATTCTCTCTCCACACGTTTTCTATCTTTCTCTCTTCTCTCTCCTCCACCTCATCAACAAGATAAAGAAAAAATCCTTTTTTTTAGAAGCTAAAATCATTAGCTTTCCTCCCCCATTCTCTATATAATAGAATCAATACAAGGGAAGAAGGCATTTCATTCTTCTTCTAGGGTTTTTTTTAGTTGCTCTCTCTCTCTCTCTCTCTCTCTCTCTCTCTCTCTCTCTCTCTCTCTCTCTCTCTCTCTCTCTTACTCTTTGTAGTTTTAGTTTTTCTTTGTTTTTTCTTTAATCACTTTTGTAATAGCTTTTCATTTTAATTAATGCAAGCACTCTTTTATTTTTGTTCAGCCTTTTATATTTATGATTTATGTAATTGAGTTGTAATTTTTGAGTTATAGTTCTAGTATTAGATCTAGGTGATAAGAACACGAGCCGTTGAGCATCTCTTTTTCAAGTTCAGTTTTTTTTGTGTTAAGATTTGTTTTCTCCAGGCCTAGAAATTTCAGATTTGGTTTATTCCAAATCACCTAAGCTTTCAAGTTCAAGCATTGATTCAGGTAGGTAGGCTTCTTCAATAGTCTTCTCTCCCCCCTTTCATACCCTCTTCTGACTACCCTTTCTTTTTTAATTTAGGATTTTAATTTCAGTCGTTGCATTATTGCTTTCCCTATCCCCTAAGGTTCATGGCTAGTGTATGTGTTGGCTTTGCCCCTCCTAGCCATAGAACCATCATTTTTTTGTTTTTATTTTAATTGCCTCTCTTTCCCTAAAGCCAAGTAGAATAATCCTTGTAAGAGTGACTCTCTGGTCAAGTAGAGAAGCTCATATTAAGATGCATCCCTTAGGCTAAGTAGAAACCTACTTGTGAATCTCTCTCTAGCTTTATCCTCTTTCTTCAACTTTATTTTTATTTTAGCATTTTTTTCCTTCATTGCTTTTAATTGCGTGGGTTGTTTATTTTCAGTTATTTATTTATTTAATTTTAATTACGTGGCTTGCATATTTAAATTCTTAGATGACGAATGGTTAGGACATTATTTTAGATATATATGTTTAGGATGGTAGTTAGAATTATATCACAACCATTAATTGGTTCACTTTCGAATTATTAAAAGAAGCCAAAAATAAATAATATGAGCTTCCCTACTTAGCTCGAGGGATGCAGCATAAATAATATGAGCTTCCCTACTTGACGAGAGAGTATTATTACAAGGGCTTTTCTACTTGGCTAGATAGGGGCAAAGCCAACAGAAGCACCTAGCCAGGGACCTTGGGGGAAAGGGAAAGTATCAAAGTAAAACTGAAAATTAAATTCTAAATTAAGAATGAATGGATAGTAAGAAGAGGGGATTAGTGGGGGTTGAGAAGACTTATGTAGAAGCCTACCTACCTAAATTTCAATCCTTGAACTGAAAACTTGATTGATTTGAGATACAACTAGCCCTAAAAACCAGATTTGGAATGAGCAAAATTTGAAATTTCTAGGCCTAGAGAAAACAAATCTAGAAGAGAAAAACTGAACTTGAACAAAGATGCTTCAAAGCTTGGTTCTTGTCACCTAGATCCAAGCCTTGAACCAGAGAATTAAAATTATTACAACTTGAATAACTTGAATAACATAAACCATAAAAGTAAAAGACTTGCATTAAATTAATAAAACCAAATTACAAAAGTGTCAAAGCAAAATCAAAGAACCAAAACTAGAACTACAGGAGAGCATAACAAAAATCAAAGAAGAAAAAGAGAGCAAAAGAAGGATGTCCTTCCCTACTTGGACGATCTTGTGAGGTGGAGAAGAGAGAAGAGAGAAAATAGGAAAGAGGAGATTTCGTTCCTTTTTTTTTTTTCCCTCTCTTCTAACGTGGACAGCCCCTTGGACAATTTTTATTGCTTAAAAAATCTTCGAATTTATTGGAAAATTCTGTCCGTGCCCCTTGTCTTTAAGTGAGTGAAAATAATCTTCAATAAGATCTCCTAAAAGATAGGAGAGAGAGTATAAATTGCATAAGGGAGGAAAGAGAGTATGTCCAACGCCCCATGTGGGTTGCTCCATCCTTGTTGGCATCTTGAAATTTTCCTTATACCCCTGAAACAACTGCATACGGGCTGATTTTGCATCTCGATTTAGTTCTGGTCCATTATTCTTTTTTCGGCCCAAAAAGAATGTCACATGTATGAGTATCTAAACGAATGTGTACGTTTAATGCAACACTTCCATCTTGCTATAAATTTTGTCTTCTTCGTAGCCATGAAAAGAAACGAGACTCTTTACATGTAAAATTGGAGATATGATGCTCAATAGTCCTTAAGACCTTGTAAAAACAAAACCTGCAAAAAGAGAGCAAAACCCAAGGTAGCTCCATTCTAAATATGTAAAATGAATGCTTTCATACCCTAGATTTTACACATAAATGTGCTCATCAGAATTCCCCCACACTTAGACTTTGCTAGTCCTCGAGCAAAAGAAAAAGAGTAAAAACAAAAAAAACCCAACTCATTTTCGTAGGAATCACGATTGCACTTAGCATGTGCAATATGTCTTTAAACCCCCTAGGTCACCCCTAGTGAACGAGTTATGTCACGTGGGTCTTTGTAGTGAATATACATACAAAATTCAGAAAAATAAATCCCAACCTTGGCTAAAGGTAAGGGCCATACCAATCCGGAGCAAAGATAATTTCTCTTACACTTGATCGAGGGACCCCCACACTTGAATTTTTATTACCCCATATCAATTTTAGGCACAAGCATTTTTCTTAATTTGGTACTCACCTTGTCTCTTCCAAAACATCCTTACCTTAAGGCAAAACCACTTGTAAAGTAATAGGGAACCATAGACTAAGGCGTTGGAGTGTTTTCAACCAAACATTTTACTAAGGCATTGATGACATTAGCACATACTTTCCTACCGTGTGCTTTCCTTTCTTTTTATTTCTTTTTTTTTTTTTTTTTTTTTTTTTAACATAAACTCTATCCTACTCCACTACTATTGGTCTGAATGACATGGTAGAGCAAAATAGCAGACACCCAAGTTACTATGTAGCTTTGCTTTTTGCATATGCCCACATAGATAGTTATGCCAAAGTTCTTTTAGAAATTTCCTCCCTAAGAGTTTCAATCAAGATACCATGCTTCCTGAGACACAATGCCCTGTCTAGTTCCAAAGAAATCAACTCTTACTTTTCATTTATATTACTTTCCATATTTCATTTAAAATTGTGTATTTGTCAACTCATGCCAATCTAAAGAGAAAGTCTCAACTCCAAATCAAGAGTACAAGGAACCCACAAACTTACATACTGTCCAACTCTGTAAAACAAGGGTTTCTTATTTTTCAAAAGAAAGTCCCATCTCAAGAAACTATCTTGTTCCTTTCTTCTCAATAGGGTTTTTAGGCTTTCAAGATGGGTACCTTAATCAAAATTATTACTTTCATACATCAAACAACCGAATGGTATGGTCATTAACCAAAAGCCAAAGTACGATTCGATCTTTAGCAAGCTCAAAAAAAAAAAAAAAAAAACATAAAAAAAGGGAAAAAGCAAAAACTAAAGGAAACATTGGTTCCCTCCCCCACACTTAAGTCATGCAATGTCCTCAATGCATGGAAAGAATTAAAAGCAAAGACAATGCAAGGGGGTTATACATGGGTAAAAGTTAGTCATCAGTGTAAAGAGGTTCATGGAGATCCATGACCTCTTCCAGAACAGAAGATGACAACTCAATGAAGGGATTCAACCGTTGACCATTGGCCTTGAAAATATTGCACCTATACTAAGGTTCAACACCTCAATAACACCATGAGAAAAAATAGTCTGCACAACATACGGACCATCCCAACGGGATCTCAACTTGCTAGGTAAAATATGCAACCTAGAATTGTAAAGAAAAACCTTATCACTAGGTGTGAAAGACTTTCTAAGGATGTGTCTATCATGAAAAGCTTTGGTTTTTTTCTTATAAATCCTAGCATTGTCATAGGAATCATTGTGAAGCTCTTCCAACTCAGCTAGTTGGAGTCCGCTTATGAGTACAAGTAGTAGGCAGATTAAAATTTAGCTTATTTATAGCCCAAAAGGATCTATGCTTTAACTCAACTGAAAGTTGGCATGCCTTCTCAAACACAAGGCAGTAAGGAGATTGTTCAAAATCAGTCCTGAATGTAGTTCTATGAGACCACAAGGCGTCCACAATTCAAGAGACCAATCCTTGTGATTAAGGTTGATAGTCTTTTCCAAGTTTTGCTTAATCTGCCTATTGGATACCTCAACCTAGCCACAAGCTTGAAGATGATAGGGTATAGCTAGCTTATGGGTGATCCCATATTTCTTCATGAGGGCCTTAAATGTCTATTGTAAAAATGCTTGTCCCTGTAAAAAATGGGATAAATGATCCTATTATCCATCCATTTAAGTATTTCTTTTTTAATGGCTTCCTTTATAACTGGGTTAGCTCTTCTCTGGGGTTCCGTTGAAGGTTTGGACCCGTCAACGAGGTGAATACGATGTTGAACAATAGAAAGGCTAATTCCTTTGATGTCAGGCATGGTCCACCCTATGGCTGCCTTATTTTCCTTTAGAGGCTCGATCAACTCTTCCTCCTAATTGGAAGTCAAATTAGAAGCAATGATGACTGGAAGAGTACGATCCTTACCTAAGAAAGCATACTTAAGATTGGAGGGCAACTCTTTCAACTCAAGCTTAAGGGGTTTAACAATGGAAGGCTTACACATTAAGATAGATAAGGGTCCAATGGGCTCTAAAGGTGGTTGGAGACTCCAAACCACAGACATAATTCCCTCATCAAAATCACCCGATTGTTCCATATACTCTTGAAATTTAGAATCAAGATCAATATCAAAATAAGTCTTAATGGATTCTGGAATTTGTTAGAGCATATGAACTTCCTCTTCATGGGGATTTGGTTGCTTACTCAACCTAAAGACATTAAAATCCACAGAAGTGTTGCCAAAATATAATCTTAGGAAACCATTCTGAAAATTGATTAATGCATTATTGGTACCCAGGAATGGTCTTTCTATAATTATTGGAATCTCATCCTTGGTTGAGAAGGGCTTGGCATCTAACACAATGAAATCAACATCGAAAATAAACTTGGCATCTAACACAATGAAATCAACAGCGAAAATAAACTTCCCCACTTTAAGTAAGACATCGTCAACCACACCTTTAGAAATCTTAACAGACTTATCTGCCAACTGAAGAGTAGTACCATTGGATTTCAATTCTCTCAATCCTAGTTGCTTATACACATGATAAGGAAAAAGATTCACACTTGTGCCAAGGTCAAGTAAGGTATGCTCAGTGTAGGTGTTGCCTATGTCACAAGCTATGGTAAGGCTCCCTAGATCCTTATACTTGGTGGTTATAGGCTGAGTAATTATGGAACTAATGTTACTTGCCAAGAACACCTTTTTGGGCACACTAATGACATGTTTGTGAGTACAAAAGTCTTTCAAGTCCTTTGCATAAGCGGAGATCTGGGATATGGTATTTAAAAGAAGGATGTTCACTTTTACCTTTTTGAAGACTTCTAAAATCTTGTCCATTAAAATAGTCTTCTTTTTGTTTACCAAGCGATTAGAAAAGGAGACAGGGGAACATGAAGATTGTTAGGGATTTACTCTTTTTCAGAAGAATCATGTTTGGTTTCCTCAACTAAATCATCTTTAGTTACTTTAGGTTCATTAGACTAACATGGAACCTCCCTATCCCCCCTCTCTTTTATTAAACCAAAACAGACCTTAGGGTCTGACTGGTTGTGCTTTTTCAGAAAAACTCATTTTTTTTATAATTATTTAAAATCACATAACTAATTGTAGGCCCAGTGGTTCAACATACAACCTGATGCATTCGAACCCGTAAATATTGCTCCTACAAATGCTAGGAATGAGGGGAAATACCCCATCTATTAGTGGGACTCACAGAGGAAAAATCTCAATTCTGGACATTATGCTCCTCAAACTGGCTGGTCGGTTGGCAGCAGGGTATCCTACTGGTTTACCCATTTTAACTCATTTGTTATACTAACTTTTGGGATCTTAAGTCTACTGTTTGAGATTTTAAATGTAACCGCAAGCGTACAGATCAGTGTAGCTACGGGTCAAACTCAGGGAAAGCAGCCACTTTATTTTTTTTTCTTTTAATAATGCGAAAGTGAACTTATTAATGATTGTGATCTAATTCTAACTACCATCCTAAACATATGAATCTAAAATGATGTCCTAACCATTCGTCATCTAAGAATTTAAAGACACAAGCCACGCAATTAAAATTAAATAAATAAATAAGTGAAAATAAACAACCCATGCAATTAAAAAAAAATAAAGGAAAAAAATGCTGAAATAAAAATAAAGTAAAAGAAAGGAGAGAAAGCTAGAGAGAGACTCACAAGTAGGTTTCTCTACTTAGCCCGAGGGATGCATCATAATATGAGCTTCCCTACTTGACCAGAGAGTCACTCTTACAAGGTTACTCTACTTGGCTTTAGGGAAAGGGAGACAATTAAAATAAAAACAATAAATTGATGGTTCTATGGCTAGGAGGGGCAAA
>NW_024869152.1:19770-33792 GCF_013358625.1 Macadamia integrifolia
TCCAAAAATTGACAACACCTGGATCACATTGCAAGAAATCCAACAACTCAACCCAGACCTGCTTGAATATTATATAAGCTTTAATTCACCAGAGGTGAATTCTTCTAACCTGAGGAGAGTTGATGAGGACATCAAGGAGTACAGCCGAAAGAAGAAGAAGACCCAACCTTCTTTGTGGTTGGAGGATTAGAAGAAGGAAGAAGAAGAAAGAAGAAGAAAAAGGCGAGAGAAAGGGAGGCTCGATCCAGCCTTTCCAGCATTAGATTGAATCCCTCTCTCTTTCCAAATTTTGTCCAGATCTCATGGACCCCATTGCTGATGTGTAAACTTAGCAATTTTTACTTCCTAATATCTAGTTTAGTTAGACTTTGAATTATGTAGGAAACTACTTTAGTTCTTATTTTTTTTTTAGAAACTTCTTTATTCTGAGATTATTCCCTAGGATTTACTTTCATTTTTTTTTAGTAACTAGTTCACGGCCATTGAGGTCAATGAATTTTGAAAGAAAAAAAGCAAAGATGTTACCCCTCTCTCACATCTCCCCTTTCTCTCGCCTCTTACTATTTCCCCCCTTTTCTCGATCTCTTTCTCTCTCGGTTCCCTCTTCTCTTTCTCGCTATTCCCTCATCTCATCTCTCTCTTTTCACTCTGTGCCTGTCACACCCCGTTCACACAGAACCGGACCGGTGATCGGGTTAACTCCGGTTAACCCAAACCTGCCAGTATCATCTGATACAGTACCCAACCACAAGATACACACATCTAAGATATACGTTCAAAAGTTCAGTGGAAGACTTAATTTACCTATAAATACCCCCAATATACTTGATACCCAAATTGTAGTACATAGATAAATACATGTGGGCCCGCATGCATGGTATTTACACAAAAAGAATCACAATTCACGTATCAAGTACACAAAAAGGGGTCATCAAAAGAATCAAAAAGTAAAACTCTATTCGGCGTCAATACTGGGGTCCCGCAACACAGCCCTGGCACGTGCAATCCGTACTGTGCTCATACTCCTCGAGGACCCACCAATCCTTATCAGGAAACTCAACTGTGGGGCCCGACCCTTGATCTTCAGGTTGGTGACCTGCAAAATCATCTAAAAGTGGTGCGCACGTGGGATGAGCTCACTAGCTCAGTAAGTGAAAAGAAGGACCACACAACAATCACATCCATATGCACTATATGCTATGCAATTCATTTTAAATCTTATCCACCTAAACATTACTAAGTCTTTGGTTTTGTTCTACTACAACCACAGTGCGCGTATGCCCCGGGTACGAGCCGCAAACTCCATCCTACGATACGCCCATAGGGTTGTCGGAGAAGGCCCACCGTGAGTACTCGAAAAAGTAAAGTATGCCGACTACCTGCTCTCAACATAAAAGTAAATGACAGAAAGTAAAGGTGCTGACCCCTAGCAATTTAAAAGCAGTATGATTGGCCCTCTTGAATATACCACTGAGGTTGCCGACTGTCCTAATGACCAGTCGGACGTATGTCAAACCGCCACAGTGACCCGACAACCGCGACCATTGCTTCCCCCCAAGTGACAACCCAACACCTCAACCCCTGTTGGGAAGGGTCGTAGCACGGGAAGATGATAACCCTAAACCGCATGCTCCTATATGACATAGTACGATTGCATAGTGCCATCACGTCCCATTCCACGGGCCATCAATGCACTCGTTTCCAAGCCGACTACGGCATCTAGTCTAATAATGCATCATGCACAGTGATCCCATCATTCATCACATAAGCGCATCAATCATTTAGCATTGAGAATGTAAAGCACAACACACATGACATAATCATATGAGGATGACTAAGCTACACATAATTTGCATGATGACATGGCTAGTCTAGATACAATTGAATGATGCCAAACAAGCCTTAAAATAAAGTTAAACGTCCTCTCCCCACTTAAGTGTTGTGTACAAAGACTCACGCCCGGTACGGGTGAGATCCAGTGCGAGAAACGTAAATTTTTGTGAACCTATCAGAAGTAAAGGGGGTTAGCATTTCACCACCTTGGGGTCAAAACTAACAAGATTTGATGGTTAAATCATATTTAGAATCATAAAAGAAGGTTGCACGTCCGTTTTGGGTCCATTCGGACACAAAAATCACATTGGAGGCCTCTCGGGTGGGTCGGACAGCCCACCTGTCATGGCCCACCGGTCTTCTCAGGTGGGCGGGCCAACCCATCGATCTTCTCAGGTGGGCTGTTCGGTTCGTCGGTCCCAGCCTGTCGGTCTTCTCAGGCGGGCTGTTTGGCCCACCAGTCCCGACCCGTCGGTCCTAGTCGAGGGCCTGCCTTCTCAGGCGGGCTGCCCTCAAGCGGGCTGTGCGGCCCACCGGTCCCAGCCCACCTGAGGGCAAAAAATTGCCCTCTTCCTTGAAACTTTCCCCAACCTTTGAGAAATCAAATGGGGCTTTTCCAATCACATTTTTCACACATTCAAGGTCTTATAAGATGATTCTAACCTAGATCTAAGTTAGATTTAAGGATTGAAAAGCCATCTTACCTTCTTTGCTCAAGAACCCTTTCAAAACCCCAAAATCACTTCTTAGCTCAAGAAATCACCAATGCTTCACAATCTTGTAAACACTTCTTCAAATCCTTCAAAATCAACACATAGACCATCTATTAAACCTTAGATTCATCATCTCAAGTGGGATTTACAAGATCTCAAGGAACTCTCTCCAAATCAAGGGTTTTACTTGGGGTTTGGTGAAAGTTTAAGAAGCATAGCCTTTGTTCACCTCCAATTGTAGCTCTCGTGTTGGGGATCACTCTTCCGGTGTCAGAATGGAAAGATCAAACCTTGGTGCCGCTTAAATCCATTCCTTCCTCCTCTTCCTTCCCCTTTCTTCTTCTCTGTTCTCTTTTCTCCCTTCTTTTCTCTCTCCTCTTTACTCTTCTCACCAACTCTTTATTGTAATAATGAGAAAATGAAGAACACAATAAATGTTATTTATACCTTTTAAAAATATCTATTAACCACATGGGTGGGTCACTCAGGTGGGCCGATGCGCCCGCGTGTGACCACCCACCTGAGGGCCGAAAATTAGCCAACAAGTGGGATTTTGACGGAATTCGACTCTCGGCATGTATCTCACTCTTGGCACAAGGTATATTATACGTATGCACTTTAGGATACGACTACATACCAGCATTACCCATACATGGCCTTATGATACGTGCATGTGCACGGCTTGGATACACCAGTTTCCTTTGGCACTGACTCGGACTTGTCTGGCCAACCTGTGTTCAAAGTCACCCTTGCCATCATGGTCCATAAGGAACCTGCCTTAACCCTCTCTTGTTTGGGTCCTGCATGGTTAAACTGGGTCAACCGTGTAATTAGACTAGGTTTAAAAAGTAGGGTATCAAATTTACCCCCCCCGTTTTGAAAATTTTATCCTCGAAATTGGCGTACCTGGTTGTTCGAAAAGATAAGGGTACTTGGCTTGGATTTCATCCTCTTTCTCCCAAGATGCTTCTTCAAGTGAATGATTAGCCCATCGTACCTTTATGAAGGAAATGGAGCGATTGCGAAGGGTTTTCACTTTTCGGTCCAAGATTACTGCTGGCTACTCTGTATAGGTCATATCAGCTTCTAGATATTCTGGTTCCACGGGTAATACATGCGATGGATCATGAACGTATCGCTTCAGCATGGATACATGGAATACATTATGAACATTCCCGAGTGAAGGTGGCAGAGCAAGCATGTAGGCTACTGAGCCAACCCAAGTTAAAATCTCAAATGGGCCAATGTATCTCAGGCTCAACTTACCCTTTGTATGGAATCTTTGCAACCCTTTTGTAGGAGAAATCTTGAGAAACACCTTTTCTCCTGCTTGAAACTCAATGTCTTTCCTGCAGTTGTCTGCATAGCTCTTTTGACGTGACTGAGCTGCCTTAATCCTTTCTCGAATAACATCGACCTTGTCATAAGTCATCTGTATCATTTCAGGTCCTAACATTCAACGTTTGCCTACCTCATTCCTACCATATAATGCCTCATATGGAGCCATCCCAATTGTAGCTTGGTAGCTGTTGTTATAGATAAACTTCATAAGGGGTATATATTCTTCCCAACTACCACACATTTCCATTGCACATGCCCTGAGCATGTCTTCTAATATATGTATGGTTCGCTCCAACTGACCATCAGTCTATGGGTGGAAAGCAGTACTCAAATTCAATTGTGATCCCAAACCATGCTGGAAGTTTTTCCAAAATCTGGAAGTGAACCTTAGGTCCCTATCTGACACAATGCTCACTGGAACTCCATGCAAGCGCACTATGTTATCCATATAAAGTTGTGTTAACTTGGCCATAGAGAACTTGGTCTTGATGGGAATGAAATGAGTAGTTTTAGTAAGCTGATCAACTATCACCCATATCGCATCCATCCCCTTAGGTGTGCATGGTAGTCCAGTGACAAAGTCCATTATAATCTTATCCCACTTCCAGTCTGGTACTGGAGTGGTTGAAGAGTACCATAAAGTTGATGCCTCTCAGCTTTTACCTTTTGGCATGTAAGACAAGTCGCCACATATAGGGCTATTGTGATCCTCATGCTTGGCCACCAGTAATTTTGTTTAAGGTCTTTATATATCTTTGTACTTCCTAGGTGGAGTGAGTACTTGGAGCTATGTGCCTCCTGCACTATCTTGTCTTGTATCTCCAAATCATCAGGCACACACAGCTAAGTCGAAACAATAATGCCCCATCGCTGGCTAAAACGAAATCAGGGTCGTTCATTATTTGATCTTGAATTGTAACTCTGATCCATTGCAACTCAAGATCCAAAGGTTGTTTCATTATCACCTCTTGCCTAATAAACGGATGCACCTGTAGAGCTTCCAGGGATACAGTCAACAATTCAAGGTTTTCTAGTTGATGTTCAAGCTCTAAGGTTGCTCCTTCATATAAGAGGGTTTCATCTATTAGCATCGCCTCTTGTACGAGTGGTGGGCTGACTGCTAAGTATGAGAGTGACATAGTCTGTGCCTTCCGACTCAATGCATCTGCCACTACATTAGCCTTATCGGGAAGATACTAAATGTCCCATTCATAATCCTTCATGAGCTCAAGCCATCTCCTCTGCCTCATGTTCAAATCTCTTTAGGTGAAAAAGTACTTAAGGCTCTTGTGATCACTGTATATCTCGCACTTCTCCCCATACAAATAATGTCGCCAAATATTTAGGGTAAAAATGACTGCGGCAAGTTCCAAGTCATGAGTGGGGTAGTTTTTCTCATATTCCTTTAGTTGCCGGGATGCATATGCTATCACCTTACCACGTTGCATGAGAACACAACCCAACCCAATCTTAGAAGCGTCAGTGTAGACTGTCATTCCACCTGTGCCTTCAGGGATGGTCAACACAGGGGCCGACACTAACCTTTTCTTCAATTCCTGAAAACTCTTCTCATATACCTCGACCTATTCAAATTTCACGCCCTTTTTGGTTAACTTAGTCATTGGTGCTGAGATCCGAGCAAAATTCTCAATGAAGCACCAGTAATATCCAGCCAAACCCAAGAAACTTCTAATTTCAGTAACGTTCTTAGTGGGAAAGCTTTCGCCTTATCAGGATCCACCTCGATTCTGGCCTCAGACACTATGTGTCCTAGGAATCCAACTTGCTCAAGCCAAAATTCACATTTACTGTATTTGGAAAACAATTGTTGTTCTCTCAGCCTCTGTAACACCATCCTCAAGTGTTGAGTGTGCTCCTCTTCTGTCTTAGAGTAGATCAAGATGTCATCAATAAAAATAATTACCCATTTATCAAGGACATCGTGAAATACTCGATTCATTAAATCCATGAATGCTGCCGGTGCATTGGTTAACCCAAAAGATAACACTAGGAAGTCATAGTGACCATACCGAGTCCTGAACGCTGTCTTGGGTATGTCGCCGCCCTTTATATTGAGCTGATAATAGCCTGATCTAAGGTCTATCTTTGAAAATACCTTTGCTCCTTGTAGTTGGTCAAACAAATCATCAATGCATGGCAATGGATACCGGTTCTTAATTGTTAGCTTATTCAATACCCGGTAATCGATGCACATACACAAGCTGCCATCCTTCTTCTTAAGAAACAATACTGGGGCACCCCAAGGTGAAACACTTGGGCGAATAAACCCTTTCTCCAATAATTCTTGCAACTGCATCTATAACTCCTTCAATTCGGCTGGTGCCATCCTGTATGGAGCTTTAGACATTGGAGCTGCTCCAGGAATCAAGTCTATGGCAAATTCTAATTCTCTATCAGGTGGTAGATGCATCAGATCATCTGTAAGGACATCGAAAAATTCTTTAACCACCTTTACCTCTTCTAGAGGTGTAACCTTTGCATCAACATCAAGTACCAATGCTAAGTAACCCTGACATCCACTTTCCAACAACTTTACCGCTTGAAGAGCGGAGACGAGGACCTTTCTAGCCCATTTCATTTTATCTACTTGGTATACCAATTCTTTTTCTTCATTATCTTTCACCCTAATATATTTTTCGGCACACATCACATTAGCTCGATGGGCCGACAACCAATCCATGCCCAGTATAACGTCAAAATTCTGCATGTTGAATTTAATGAGTTGTGTATTCAATTTCTTCCCACTGATTTCCACTAGGCATGGCCTATACACCTCCTTCAACTGTGTAACTTTGCCAGTAGGCATACTAACAATCATCTCATGATCTAGTGTCCTGGTATACCTGATATAGGTAGAACACCTAGTGCAACAATGCATATAAGTACAGTAGGTCATCAACATTTAGCATAAGGAAAATCTTAAATTAAAATGTACATGCCACCACTTCCGTGCTGGCCTCAGCTTCCTCAACTAATATGGCATACATTCTTCCTTGCGGTTGATTACCCCGAGTTAAGAAAGGTCTGTACACAGAGGGCTGACTGGAGGATAAGGCTGGTCTAACTCAACAGTCTTTAGTAAAATGCCCAAAACTGTGGCAATTGAAGCAACAGATCTGTGACGCCGAAACTGGGGCAGGGCCCCTCTGCACTTGACCTGATGCAGATGGGGGACGGGGTGGCCTTGTGATTGTAAGTACCGTACTAGTGTTTGGGAGAAAAGATGTAGAGCCCAGACCACCAGCTGGTCGAGGAAGGTAGCCAGATGGTCTATAGGGCTATCTGTATGTAGGCCCAGAACTATATGACCCATGGTATACCTTGGATGAGTTGCCCATGTTCAGAAATGGATTAGTCCTCTTCCACAATCCAGTTGTGAGGGACTGTTCTCCCTTCTGCTTATCTTCCATGGTTTTAGCCTTTTGCATGATCTGGCCATAATCTATCAAATCTAAGACCTCGAGCAGTGACACAATAGATGCCTTTAATCTCTTCAGAAATCTTGCAGCCTTTTCTTCAGCTGACCTCATATGCCTAGGGTAAAAATGGAACAAACTTTCAAACTGTTACTGATACTCAAGGATAGTCTTATTCCCTTAAGTTAAGGCCATGAATTCCGTCTCTTTACGGTCTCTGAAGCTACGAGGGTAATGGTTGGCCAAAAACAACTCTTTGAACTGCTCCCATGTGGGTTCCAGATGTGTGGCCAACAATATAAGCTTAGAGGCTTGCCACCAAGAGTTGGATTCATTCTTGAGTTGCAGCCCCGCACAAATAAGCTTCTGTGCCTCAGTGCACTCAATTACCTCAAATATCTTTTCCAGCTCTTGGATACACTGGTCTGGCCCTAGAGGGTCACTTCCCACCTTAGATAATATTGGTGGCAAATTCCTCTTGAAAGATTCCACTACCCTTGACGTATTATTCGTTGGTGGGTAATTGGGTGCATACGCCGTATAGTAAGGGTATGGAGGGGGCACCATATTTGGAGGAATGCTGAGTGGCGGAATTGGAGGCGTACCTCCAGCTTGTAGCCCCATATTAGACCCTATAGGTGGGTCTTGTGGAGTAATTATCCGGGGATGTTGACCAGGTTGAGGAAGGTCTAACTACTACTGTATAGCAGCCATAAATGCCTCCTGCTGCTGCTGGAGCATTTGTTACTGAAAGGCTTGTTGTGACTGCTAGATTATGGTTGCAACATCACCCGGAGTGATGATCGGTGGAGGATCCGAAAGTGTAGTCACAGGTGGGTCCCTTTATGCCACACCCTGATCAAAGGTTTCTTGAGGTTGTGGGAGTGGGGTTTGCCCCACAGAGCGAGACCTTCTAGGATTTGGTGGTCGATCGACCGGACGAGGACCACGTGAGGTACCTCGTGCATTGCTACCAGATCTAGTATGTACCATCGTGTCCTTGCACCTGGAACATACCATACACAAACATTAGTTAAGTACCTTAGAATTTATATCGGCACATAATCATATGCCAACATACGGGGTATTATAGTGTATGATGTCTTGCAACTAACCACAGCTTAATCCCGAAAATATGGTGCTAGTGCTTCGACAAGTAGGGCGATGGTCCCACTCGACTCTTCCTTTTCTTTTTTATATTACATATCAACATTATATATATAGTAATCTCCCCCTTTTTTGTGTTTTTCTCCCAATCGGTGGGCTGCCACCGACGGTCTGCCCACCGACGGGCAACTCAGGTCGGGCCCGTTGGTCCAACCCGAGGCTGAAAACGCACAGGGGCTTTTAAGCCCCTGTTTCCTCCTCTTTCTCCCATTCCTTCTCTTGGCTTACTTGGGGTGTTTTTTGGGAGGTTCTTGGCACATCCACTCGCGATTTCACTCAATGATTTCGTGGATTTTGGAAGATCCAAACTCCTTTCACTCTCAAGTAAGTCTCTTCTCCATTTCTCTTCTTGGAACATGTATTTTGGAGGTTGAATCCATTTATACTCCCCAAATCTTGATCTTTTTCATGTTTCTTTCCATAGAACAATCATTCCATGAGAATATGATGCTTCCTTTGTGACTCATTCATAGTTTTGGGCTTTACTTCCCAATCTATGAGAGAAAATCCCAAACCATGCCCTAATTTCTCCAATTTGGGGTTTTCTTCTATCATAGCACTTACAATGTTAGAGAGATCATGGAAATTTGTATATGCTTGCAATCCCATCTCTTTCTCATGAAAATCCATCTCTTTTGTGTTGGGTTTCTTGAAAAAAAAATTTCTGGGTTTCTATGATTCTCTTCACATCATTCCATACATGTGGACAACTTAAATCTCTTTCATTCCTTGCACCTCAATGTCATAATAGAAAATTTCTTTACAAAATCTTGATTGTATAATGATAGGCATTTCATTCATAGACATGTAAGCTTCAAGTTCTACACTATTATGGGATTTTTCATTTTCTTAGATTGAACTTGCACATTGAAATTTGGAGTTTTCCATCATTTGACACCAATTACCCCACTTGAGGAAATTCTCATGAGGCTTTCCATCACTTCTCACTTGCCATGCTTTATACGCCTTTGTTACTTTTCTATTTTGCAACATGCTAGTGGATGTCATGTTTTGGGGGCTTCCTCCTCTTCATTTCTCCATGGTTTAACCACTCCTCTTTTTATAATAATCCACATTATGTATTTAGGTGCATTTACATATGCTTGCTCACCCACTTATTTGCTTCCATTGTTATGCAACATCCTTACTTATCATTATTCCTTCTCTTTTCTTGCTAGGATGTCATCTCGCAAGGGCAAGGAACCTGCATCCTCTTCCAATCAACGTAGGGCCACTACTTCTAAATGAAAAAGTGTAGGGACTAGTTCCCCAGCCCTTCGCACAAAGCAACAAAGACATGCCCCCATCGATCCTTTAGACTATGATAGGGACTCTTCCAGAGTTTGAGGGCGGAAATTAATTGGCAGACCTTTCTGAAGAGGTCTGTGATGTGGAGAAGATCGTGGTAATTAGTGATTTCAACAAGATTCAACTTTAGGAGAGATTTACTGCAATGGGTTGGCAATCCATCCTTAACATTGATCGTCCATGCTATGAACAACTGGTTCGAAGATTCTACTGTAATTTGGAGGTCTCTTACTAGTATGGGGAGTACTCAATCACCAGCATGGTGAAGGGGGTGAACATTCACTTGACTGTGGACACCCTTGCTAGTATTTTAGATATTTCATTAGTTGGGCATCAATTCTACAGTCCCCCAAGGAGTAAACCCGTGGGCCCCTCCTTAAGTTCAGAGATGCAGGACCACATTTACGAGACCATTTGTGGTAGTAAGGTGCGTTCAAATTTCGAGACGACATTTTACCTGGAGGTTCGTGTATTTGCTCGCTTGGTTCAGTTTAATTTACTCCCTAGAGAAGGTCACCGGAACCAAGTAGGCTTCATGATGACCTACATAGCCTTCTACATCTATAAGGCCTTGGAGGGAGGTGCCGAGCACTTATGTTTGCCCTACGTTATACTTAAGACTGTGGAGCATCATACCACACACCCTGAGGACGGAGGTTTCCCATATGGTAGGACCCTCACCAGGATCTTTGAGTTATTTGGGGTGGATTTGAGTGGTGAGGAGGGAAAGACTCCAGCGGACAAATTTGATAGGGGAAACCTACAAAGGATGGGTCTCCAAGCTCTTATGGATGTACCTCAGAGGACAGAAGCTCAAGGAGGCAGGGACAGGGGGAATGCCCACAGGGAGGAGGAAATTAGTGAGGAGGATGAGGATTATGTTCCTCAGTTCAAGGAGGAGGACTTTCTGGATGAGGATATCCTTGAGGAGGAGCCTCTCGATTCGAGAGATGCTGATCCTGACTTTGAGAGGGCTGCAGGGCCACAGCATAGAGCCCCACCACCTGAGAGTGGTGCATTTGACTTTGAGAGTCTGATGACTAGTATGAGGGCCTTGAAAGATGGGCAAGATTAGCTTCTGAGAAGACTAGATGAGAGTGCTACTAGAGAGGAAAATATCTTAGAAAGGCAGGCTACATTAGAGAGTTCCTTCCTATGATTAGGCGAGGATTTGGACACAACGGCTAACGCTATTTTAGTGGATTTTTCCCGACTCCGGAGGGATGTACAACTAGTGAACTTAATGTTTGATTACTACAACCGTCGGCTCAATGTTAGATCGAGGCCTAGGAGGGATGGAGTCGTAGAGCTAGACGATGATGAGGGTCTTTGAGGACTTAGCTCACCCGTCTTAATCAGCTTTTTACCTATCTCTATGTTGTTTGTGTGTTTATGGTGGACTATATTTTATATTATTTTTTTGCACCTTTCTCTGTAATTGGACTTGCTAGTATGGTGTTAGGATATTGTTGGTGACTTGTGGTTAGCTTTGTATACTTAATAACTTATTGTAATTTAGTTGTAACAATGTTAGTTAGTCTTTATATTTATGCTTATTTGTATATATATGTTGTCTATCAGGTGCTTATATATGAAAAATTTGGAAAATCTTGTTTTAGCGTCGTTATGCTGTCGAAATTTTGTTAAATCCGTACTCGATGGGTTATGAAATCAAATAACTAATGTCTTATTTATTCCAAGCAAACTTTCTCTAATGCATGCCATGAAATGCAATAATTAAATGCAACCATTTCTTTTTTATTTTTTTTGGCTTTTAACTCTTTAAAGTTTTTAGATTTACCCAATCCCATTCCTTATTATAGATTCTGTGGGGTCTAAATGGTATGTTGTGAGTGGATAGAGCATCAGGCTCTGATACCACCGTTGTCACACCTCGTTCACACAGACCGGACCGGTGACTGGGTTAACTCCGGTTAACCCAAACCTGCCAAGATCATTAGATACAGTACCAACCATAGCATACACACATCTAAGATAAATGTTCAAAAGTTCAGCGAAATATTTAATTTACCTGTAAATACCCCCAATATACTTGATACCCAAATTGTAGTATATAGATAAATACATGTGGGCCCGCAGGTATGATATTTATGCAAAAAGAATAACAATTCACGTATCAAGTACATAAAAAGGGGTCATCAAAAGAATAAAAAAGTAAAAGTCTGTATGGCATCAATACTGCGGTCCCGCAGTACAGCCCTCGTACGTGCAATCCGTACCGTGCACATACTCCTCGGGGAGCCTCCAATCCTCATCGGGAAACTCAACTGTGGGGCCCGAAATTTGATCTTTAGGCTGGTGACCTGCAAAAACATCTAAAAGAGGTGCACACGTGGGATGAACTCACTAGCTCAGTAAGTGAAAAGAAGGACCACACAACAATCACATCCATATGCACTATATGCTGTGCAATTCATTTTAAATCTCATCCACCTAAACAACATTACTAAGTCTTTGGTTTGGTGCTACTACAACCACAGTGCGCATATGCCCCGGGTACGAGCCGCGAACTCCATCCCACAATAGGCCTATAGGGTTGTCGGAGAAGGCCCACTATGAGTACTCAAAAAAGTAATGCATGCCGACTACCGGCTCTCTACATAAAAGTAAATGAGAGAAAGTAAAGGTGCTGACCTCAGCAATTTAAAAGCAGTACGATTGGCCCTCTTAAATATATCACTGAGGTTGCTGACTGTCCTAATGACTAGTTGGGCATATGTCTAACCACCACAATGACCCGACAACCGCGACCACTACTTCCCCCCAAGTGATAACCCAACACCTCAACCCCTGTTGGGAAGGGTCGTAGCACGGGAAGATGATAATTCTAAAGCGCATGCTCCTATATGAGATAGTACGATTGCATAGTGCCATCACGTCCCATTCCACGGGCCACCAATGCACTTGTTTCCAAGCTGACTACGACATCTAGTCTAATAATGCATCACGCACAGTGATCCCATCATTCATCACATAAGCACATCCATCATTTAGCATTGAGAATGTAAAACATAACTCACATGTCATAATTGTATGAGGATGACTAAGTTACACATAATTTGCATGATGACATGGCTAGTCTAGATACAATTGAATGATGCCAAACAAACCTTAAAATAAATTCAAACGTCCTCTCCCCACTTACTATGTTGTGTATAAAGACTCACGCCCGGTACTGGTGAGATCTGGCGCGAGAAATGTAAATTTTTGTGAACCTATCATAAGTGAAGGGGGTTAGCATTTCACCACCTTGGGATCAAAACTAACAAGATTTGATGGTTAAATCATGTTTAGAATTATAAAAGAAGGTTGCACATCTGTTTTGGGTCCATTCGGACATAAAAATCACATTGGGGGCCTCTCGGGTGGGTCGGACAGCCCACCTGTCTTCTCAAGTGGGCTGTTCGGCCCACTGGTCTCGGCCCGCCGATCTTCTCAGGTGGGCTGTTCGGCCCACCGGTCCCGGCCCATCGGTAGGAACCGAGGGCCAGCCTTCTCAGGTGGGTTGTTCGGCCCATCGGTCTCAGCCCACCAGTCTTCTCAGGCAGGCTATTTGGCCCACCGGTCCCGACCCACCTGAGAGGGCGAAAAAATGCCTTTCTCTTTGAAACTTTCCCCAACCTTTGAGAAATCTGGGGCTTTTCCAATCACATTTTCTACACATTCAAGGTCTTATAAGATGATTCTAACCTAGATCTAAGTTAGATTTAAGGATTGAAAAACGATCTTACCTTCTTTGCTCAAGAACCCTTTCAAAACCCCAAAATCACTTCTTAGCTCAAGAAATCACCAATGCTTCACAATCTTGTAAACACTTCTTCAAATCCTTCAAAATCAACACATAGACCATCTATTAAACCTTAGATTCATCATCTCAAGTGGGATTTACAAGATCTCAAGGAACTCTCCCCAAATCAAGGGTTTTACTTAGGGTTTGGTGAAAGTTTAAGAAGAATAGCCTTTGCTCACCTCCAATCGTAGCTCTCGTGTTGGGGATCACTCTTCCAGCGTCATAATGGGAAGATCAAACCTTGGTGCCGCTTAAATCCATTCCTTCCTCCTCTTCCTTCCCCTTTCTTCTTCTCAGTTCTTTTTTCTCCCTTCTTTTCTCTCTCCTCTTTACTCTTCTCACCAACTCTTTGGTGAAATAATGAGAAAATGAAAAACACAATAAATGCTATTTATACCTTTTCAAAATATCT
>NW_024869153.1:0-14546 GCF_013358625.1 Macadamia integrifolia
AGTGGCCGCCGGAATGAGCAGAATCTGATGGCTGGTGCGTCTAACTTGGAAAGATTTTCCTTACTTTCGAAGGAACGATCTCCTTCCATGTTTGACTCGCACACTTTAAGGAACATTGATGGAAAATCAGTTATGCATAATTTGAATGGAGACATACAAATATGCCTTCCATTAGAAGAAGAAGGGAATATGGAAAGAAATAATCTAGCTGACACGAATTACTTGGATGATGGGGAGAATGACTTGGATGCTGGGGCGGATTCTATGGATGGATCGGATAATGGGTTGGTTGGTGGAAATGGGTCTCTTATGGGTCAACGTTCCTATAGAAATGTTGTTTCATCTTGTGGGGCTGGGAACAACACCCATAGGGCCATACAAGAGAAGGAATCTTCAAGCTCCATTTACCATGGTAGTGGTGATCGGGTGATGACCCTGTCTAGGCATGGTGAGCAACATGAGAATGGTCAGTGTCAAGCACTGCAATGGTACAATAATGTCATCTCGTCACTCAACCCTCTTGAGATTAATGGTGGCACGGTGGTGGTTAATCATAAGGAGGTAGAGCAGATAGACAAAACTCTCTGCGAAAGGGAGGCTTTGGATCTGGTTACTGGAAGACAGGGAAAGGGGAAACACCTGACCAATACAGAGCAGACTTTGCGAAAGTCTGGCCGTATTGCCTCATCAAAAAAATAGTAAATGAAAGCCCTCTATTGGAATATTAGAGGTATAAAGAAGGCTGCTGCAAGGTTAGCTTTGAGGAATATTTTAAGGGACAAAAGACCTGATTTCCTTTGCATTGCCGAACCTATGATTCCCTCTGACGCCTTTCCTACGTTGTTCTTCAACAAACTGGGTTTTGACCCTGATTTCATCCATAACGAGCGTCTAGGCGGAGTCTCAAATCTATGGCTGATTTGGCGAAGAGGCGTAGCAAAGCCTGTTGTGCTATCGTCTTCTGAGCAGCAAATCTCTGTCTCTGTGCAATGGGCTCAGGAAATTTTCATCTTATCTGTAGTGCATGCCAAATGCCTAAGAGCTGCTAGAAGAGAATTGTGGACCGACTTGGTGGCAACCCATCCTGGGCTGACTACTCCTTGGATGATTTTTGGAGATTTCAATGCCACCCTTCTCTCTTCTGAAAAAAGGGGGCCTGGAAGTTTCAACCTTGGGTCAGCGGGAGATTTTGGCGCAATGGTGGATACTTGTTCACTAATTCAAGTTCCTTCGCAGGGAAGGAAATTCACATGGACAAATAACAGGAGAAGGGGACATGTCTCTGCAGTACTCGATCGAAGCTTTTGCAATGAGGCCTGGATTTCATATTTTCAAGAATGTCACCAATTTGTCTTGCAGAGAGTGGCGTCTGACCATACTCCAATTTTGGTGGTGTCTGAAGGCTCTGAAAGACCAAAAAACTGTCCTTTTCGCTTCCAGAGGTTCTGGGCAGACCATGAGGGTTATCTAAATGCAGTTAAGTCCTCCTGGGTGAATGACATTCCTGGATCGCCAATGATGGTTATGGCTCAAAAATTAAAAAGATTGAAGGTCTTCCTGCGCTCCTGGGCAAAAGAAAATTTTCCAAATTTTAATTTGGAGATGATGGAAGCAAAAAAATGCATGGAGGAGATCCAGACTGAAATTGACAGAGATGCGATAAATGACTCAATTTATGCCAAAGAAGCTGATGCAAAGACCAGATATCTGAAGGCCCTGCAAAATTATGAGAAATTATGGGCTGAAAAATCTCGTTCTAGATGGAGGAATCAAGGAGACAGATGCTCAAAATTTTTTCACATCTCAGTGAAGATTCGGCGAATGAAGAACTCCATTAAATCTCTGAAGATGGTTGATGGGACCCTGATCTCTGATAGAGAGCAGATCAAGGAATATGTTGCGGGTTATTATGAGCATTCTCACAAAGGTACTCCCCTTACCAATCACATGGATTTATTGCAATGCATTCCTAATGTTTTGGAAGAATGGGATAGAGGTCAATTAGATGGTATTCCCTCTGACTCTGAGATTAAGAATGCGGTGTGGGATCTTGATCCAGATAGTGCTCCTGGTCCAGATGGATTTCCTGGAGCTTTTTATAAATCATGTTGGGACATCATATCTTCAGATTTGTGCAATGCTATCAGATGGTTTTTCAGAACCGGGTTCATGCCTTACGGCATTAATAATAATTTCCTGGTTTTGATTCCTAAAATTGAAGGAGCACTATCCCTTGACAAATTCAGGCCATTGTGCATGGGAAATTTTTCATGCAAAATAATATCAAAGATTCTGGCTATGCGATTATCGTGTGTTCTTCCAAAAATTATCTCTGAGGAGCAGGGGGCCTTCCAGAAAGGGAAGATCATTCATTCCAACATATCACTTGCCTCGGAGCTGGCAAACATGATGTTTGCATCCACAAGAGGTGGAGGTATGGGTTTAAAAATTGATATCCAGAAGGCGTTCGACACCATCTCTTGGAATTTTATTTTTCAGGTTCTGAGGAGATTTGGATTTTCTGAAAAATGGATCTCTTGGATCCATCAGATCCTTGTTTCTGCCAGAATCTCAGTTCTGTTTAATGGTGGCCCTGTTGGATTCTTTGGTGTGGAGAAGGGTCTGAGACAAGGAGATCCAATCTCGCCTATGCTGTTTATCATTGCTGAAGAGGTTCTTTGTAGAGGCTTATCTGAGCTCCTAGCCAATAACAGCATTAAAGCTCTATCAGGTCCGCGTGGGGCGATTATCCCTACACATATTCTTTTTGCTGATGATGTTTTTATCTTTTCTAATGCTTCCATCAGGTATGTTAAAAATCTCAATAATTTTCTCGCTAAATATCAAAGCTTCTCTGGCCAGAAAATAAATTTAGACAAAAGCAAGCTTTTCTTGGGATCTGTTCCTGCCTCTAGGAAGCAAGACATTGCAGAAGAGCTTGGTATCTCCATTTGTAACTTTCCCACCCGCTATTTGGGGGTCGAGATCTTTAAGGGAAGGCTGAAAAAGGAGTCGCTTATCCCCATTCTGGATAAAGTCAAAGGGCGTCTAGCAGGATGGAAAGGGAAGATTTTGTCCATGGCTGGACGAGTGGAATTGGTCCGCTCAGTGATCTTGGGAATGATGAACCATAGTTCAGCTGTATATTGGTGGCCTTCATCCCTTATTGCAATAATGGAGAGGTGGATGAGAAATTTTATCTGGACAGGTGAGATTGATACCGCAAAAAAAATATCAGTCAGATGGGATCTTTGTTGCAGGCCTAAGGATGAAGGTGGTTTGGGACTGAGAAGGCTCAGAGACATAAACAAAGCCATGCTCTGTAATATGGTCTGGAGGGTCAAGCATGAGAATTCCTTAGCATGCAAATTCTTAAGGGCGAGATTTTTGAGGGGTGATGGTTCCTTCAAAAAGTCCTATAAGCCTTCATCGATTTGGCCAGGCTTTAGGAAGATGTGGGACTTCATGACCACCAAAGAAGCCTGGATGATTGGAAATGGGGACAGCATAAATTTCTGGTCAGATAAATGGTTGGGCGGCAAATCCATCCTAGAGCTAGTTGGCCTGGAGGGAGAGTCGAGTCTTCTCTGCAAGGGAAAGGTCAGTGACTTCATTGACAATTTTAAATGGAAATTGCCAAATGTTATCTCCCCTTTGCTGCATGATATTTTTGAGAAAATTCGAACCATTAAAATTCCATCTTATCCCTGTGAAGATATGTGCCTGTGGAGTCTATCATCTGATGGGATTTTCAACTCTAATTCTGCCTGGGAAGATATTAGGATTCGTTACCCGAAAGTGCCATTTTTCTCTTTGATTTGGGGTAAAAAGATGCAACCCAGGGTGTCTATCTTTGGTTGGAGAATGGTGCACGACAAGCTTCCTACAGATGACGCTATTCAAAAGAGGGGCATAGTCCTTGTCTCTAAATGCAGCTTATGTGGAATGGAGGCTGAGACATCGTCTCATATTTTCCTTCAATGCTCCTACTCCGAAGAAATATGGCTCTCTTTTTGTGGATGCTTCAATGTGCAATGGCAGCCTGCTGGAACCATGGCCGATTTCCTCACATGGTGGAGAAGAAAACAGAAATCAGTTTGCTGCAAAGAGGCATGGATCATGGGGTTACTAACAGTGGCTGATCACATTTGGCGCGAAAGAAATATAAGAAGGCATGATGGCAAGGAACGACCGGCAAGATACCTGAAGCAGATGATTCTAGAGGATATTCAGTTTGCTAAGCCAAGCACTAAAGGTGAAGTCAAGACAATGTCCGATCTCATTTGCTGCAGGAAGCTTGGTATTCCGATTCAGCGATCTCCACCAAAAGCAATCTTAGAGGTTTTCTGGTGTAGACCCGAGGCAAATTGGATTAAACTGAATTTTGATGGAAGCTCAAGGGGGAACCCAGGTCGTGCAGGTGCAGGAGGAATTTTTCGTGATCACAGGGGAGGCGTTCTTGGATCCTACAAAATTTTTATGGGTGTCTCGGGAGTCTTCGAAGCTGAAATCGAAGGCCTAATGGTGGGGCTGATGCGTGCTAGGGAGATGGGCATTCCACGTCTGTGGGTAGAGACGGATTCTAGTGCTGTTGCAATCTCTATCCAGCAAAATAAAATTCCATGGTTTGCGTTACAGAGATGGATATTCCTCCAGCCATATTTGGAGAGTATAACATGGAAAATAACTCACAACTTCAGAGAAGCGAACTCAATTGCCGACTACCTGGCTAGAGATGCGGCGAAGACAGGGATATCAGCCATAAATGTTGACTTTCCTGCCAACATTAAGGATTTCATCAGAAGAGATGCTGATGGCAGACCAAACTATAGATTTGATTAGTGGGATTCTCTTTCCCCTGCTGATGGCAATGCCGAAGGTGGGGGTCAGGGAATCGATTTTAATTTTGATCCACTCTATTTTCTCAGTTTGATGTAGCTCTGTAATTTCTTCCTTTTTTCTCCCTTTTTAATATAATGACTTTCTAGCGAAAAAAAAAGTCCAGGTATTTCTTCGCCGTTGGGGTCTATGAGTTTCACAGCTTTGCATGGTAGAATTTCTTTAACAGTGAATGGCCACTCCAGTTGGGCCTGAATTTTCCTCTTGGGTCATGAATTAGGGTTCTTTGTTCTCGAAGAACAAGTTTGCCTTCCTCTATGTGACGGGGCTTCACATTTTTGTTAAAGGCCCTGGCCATTCTCAGTTGATACTTCTTCAGATTATCCATGGCCTTCATCTGCCTTTCATCAAAAAAATTGAGCTCGTCATATCTGGCCTTCACTCACTCTCATTCAGGTAGCTGACTATCAAGAAGCCCCCTTAGGGATGGTACCAGGATTTCCACGGGTAGAACTGCCTCAACCCCATATACCAAAGAGAAAGGGGTTGCCCCTGTCGAGGATCGTATAGAAGTCTGATATGCCCATAAGGCAAGGGATAACTTATCAGCTCAATCCTTGTGTGTTTCCACCATTTTCTATAGAATGCCTTTGATATTCTTGTTAGTTGCTTCTACCGCCTCATTGTCAGTCAAGCCCCAGAAGTGGGATCCCTAATCTGATATCAATTCTTAAGGTACTCCATATCGGGAAATGATGTTTTCCTAGAGAACTTGACCACCTTAGCAGATGTGAGGACTACATAGGACTGAGCTTCTATCCACTTCGTGAAATAATCAATGGCTACCAAGATGAACTCGTGGCCATTGGATCCTTTAGGGTTGACCTTTCCAATGATATCAATGCCCCAAGTGGAGAATGACCAAGGTGAACTGAGCGAATGCAACTCTGTTGGTGGGATATGTATGATGTTAGCAAATATCTAACACTTGTGGCATTTTTTGACAAAGTCCACACAATCTGCTTCCATTGTGTTACAGTAATATCTTAGCCTAAGGATCTTCTTAGATAAAATCTTGGCATTCATGTTGGGTCCATAGAGACCTTGATGAATTTCTTCTATGATAGCTGTAGCTTGTTTCGCATCTACACATAACAACTGTATTCTGTCATAGGATCTTTTATATAATAAATCCTCCTGAAGAATAAACTGGGTGGCATATCTTCTTAGAAAATTCTCCCTGTCAGTTACTTCAACTGGATACTTCTTTTCCCTGATGAAATCCACTATATGAGCGAACCAAGACCGACCATCCATAGTGAGAGAGTTCACCGAATTCTGATAAATGGGCCTGCTTCTTTGTTCTACCAAGAGTGATTGAACTCTAGACATAAAGTTGCACTCTATCATAGAAGCCAAGGTTGCGAGGGCATCAGCAAACCTGTTATTGGCCCTCTGAAAGTATTCGAATGAAATTTTTTCAAAGTGTTCAATCACCTCTTCCAGATGCTCTTGATATGGTTTCAGCTTCTCATCTCTAGTTTTTCACTTTCCTTGTGTCTGATAGATGACAATGGATGAATCACCATAAACCTTGATCCTTTTCACCCTAATAGTTAAAGCAGTTTCGAGCCCCAAAGCACAAGTTTCATATTCGGCAATATTGTTGGTACAGGGAAAGTCGAGGCGAAATGATGAAGGCAAATAAAGGCCGTCAAGAATGATAAGTAATATTCCTGTGCCACATCCCTTCTGATTGGCTGCTCCATCAAAGAATAATTGTCATTCATTAACAGTATCTTCTTCCTCTATTGTTGCGATTCCTCCATCGGAAAAGGCATCATCCAAGGATCTTCCATCTTTTGTGGGCTGAGCAGCCAAATGATCAGCTATGGCTTGCCCCTTGATAGATTTCTGAGTAACATAGGCAATGTCAAACTCTGATAGCAAAAGTAACCAATGGGCCATCCTTCCTGTTAAGGCCGGTTTCTCGAAGAGATATTTGATGGGATCCATCCTTGAGATCCAGTGCACTGGGTAAGAAACCATATAGTATCGCAACCTTTTAGTTGTCCAAATCAACGCAACACAAGTTCTCTCCAAAGATGTGTACCTTGTCTCATATTCTAGAAACTTCTTGCTGAGGTAATATATGGCATGCTCTGCCCCCCTTTTCTATTTCCTTCTACGCTAGCAAAGAGCCCATGGAATATTCTCCCATGGATAGATACAATAGAAGTGGTTCTCCTTCCACTGGCGGTGTCAATACTGGTGGGTTTATAAGGTAGCCCTTGATCTTGTCAAAGGCTTGTTGGCATTGGTCATTCCATTCCATTGGCTGATCTTTCTTCAACAACTTGAAAATTGGTTCGTAGATTGTAGTCAACTGAGCTATGAATTTGCTAATATATTGGATGTCACATAGAAATCCTCGTATTTGCTTCTCAATCTGATGCATGGGCATTTCTTAAATTGCCTTGATCTTGATAGGGTTGACTTCAATGCCTCTTTCACTCACCAAGAAGCCTAACAACTTTTCCGTCATTGCCCCGAATACACACTTCTAAGGGTTCAACTTCAACTGATACTTTTTAATTCTTTCAAAGAATCGCCTTAGTGCTGGAATATGCCCCTACCGAACTTTAGACTTTACTATCATGTCGTCCACATAGACTTCCACATCTTTGTTCATCATGTCATGTAATATGGTCGTGGCTGCTCTTTGATAAGTTGCTTTGGCATTCTTCAGTCTAAAAGGTATCACCTTGTAACAATAGGTTCCCCACGGAGTGGTGAAGGCTATTTTCTCACGATCCTCTGGGTGCATGCTTATTTGATTGTATCCCGAGAATCCATCTATGAATGATAACAAAGCATGCTTGTAGACACCCAATCTTGTCACCCTCCTCTGGCTATGATGAAATATGGATCTTGGGTGCGACTTCCAGCTTCCGATAAATAGAGATGCTGATAGAAACATTCCCTATCCAAAACCCTAGAGTCCCCACGCAAGAAAGAGGAAGGTCTAATTTTGAATTTTCATATATGAAGGAATTTGGTCAAGATGACCATACAGATAAATAGAGCTCAGGGATATTTTCAAAGGTTGTGTTTCGTTGTAAGGGAAATTAAAAAGAAGGGAAGTGAAATTTTCATACTTAAAAGGAAAATGTATGTAATTATCCCATGTGACTATAACATTTTCAAATTATTCTATATTTGGTTATGAAATTTCACTTCACTTTACATCCAAAACCCTTTGCCATAATATGTAAAAAAAAAAAAAATTATATGTAAAATATATCATTACTTAAATATGGTTAAAAAATTAAGTAATTTATATAATCACATTGGATCATATGGGATAGTAATTATAAACATTTCTTTTTTAAGTATGAAAATTAAAAAATCACTTTCCTTCTCTTTAAATCCCCTAACAACCAAACGGAACCTAGTGGAAAGATGTAACTCCAGAAAAGGGTGTTCTTTCAGTTTAAATTAAATCCAAGCACAAGCCCAAAAACACTTTTTTAAAACCAGAAATATAAATCACATGACCGAGGCCCATGCCCATGTCCACATCACACAGACCGAGATTGGCTTTGTCACACTCGTTTTTGCTTTCATAAATCAAACTTGGATGGTAATGTGTTCGAACCTTGAAGTTAAGGAAACAAGCAAGATAGGATATTGATGAGGCCAAATATGTCCTCATCCTCAGCACGACTGAGGAGTGTATACAGATCTGCTACCTCGGCCTCTCCTCAGGCCAACCTGCCACCTCGGTCTCTCCACAGGTTAACCTACCACTTCGTTCTCTCCTCAGGCCAACCTGCCACCTCAGTCTCTCGCCAGGCTGACCTGCCACCTCGGTCTCTCCACAGATCGACCTACCACCTTGTTCTCTCCTCAGGCCAACCTGCCACCTCGGTCTCTTGCCAGGCTGACCTACCACCTCGGTCTCTCCAAAGGCTGACCTACCCCCACAATCAAATAAGGTGCCCAGAATCGTACACATGCCCACTTCTACATTCAAGGGATGTGAGCCCTAATTATAGGGGTAGGAGCCAATCCACTCACATCACCAAGGTGTCCACACCTCTCATGGCTTGTGCCTTTAGGATAAGAGAGGAATATTCCTGGAATACGCCCTGAAATTTGGAATATTTCCAAAATCGTAGAGCCATCCTCCTTAAGGAATCCACACCCAGTAGGACTCTCCACCAACATTCATCTTTCTTCCTACATCAGTAGCTTATAAATACTAAGGTAAGCCTCCATCATGGAGGATCGATTACTTTTTTTTACTAAAACTCTGTTGAGTATCTGCTGTGGAAAGTTTTGACTTAGGCATCGGAGAGTCCCTTATAGGGTTAGCCTGGCTCTCCCCTGTCTTCTCTTCTGTGCAGATCTGCTGGAGCATCAGGAGTTGCAAGAAAGATCGGTTGGTCAATTTTTACTGCATCAGATTGGCGCCATCTGTGGAAAACTGATGTAAGAAGCTACTTTAATCAATGCAACTAAGAAGTGAGAAGGTCGTCTCCTCCACGACCACATGAGCAAGATCACCTCGTGGTTTGCTACCCGAACAAGTAGAGGAGCCTCGCCCACCTCCAATGCCTGATCAAGAGAATGCCCCAGAAATAGAGGGACCCTTACCAAGACCTTCACAAGATCAGGCCGATGTAGGGGTTACTCCAGGGGAGGGAGAGTAGTGCGATCAAAATCCTTAGCAATCTCGCCAAGGACCTTCGTCCTGGATGACCCCCCGATCGTGGAAGAAAAAATCCAGAGCTTGCAATTGCAAGTGTTGGGAACCAACACCCTGGTGCGGGACTTCATACATTAGTTCGACTCAGCACTTCCTCTCCCTCGCACAGGCTTTGCTCAGCTGCTCAGGCCAGCTCCGAATATGCGACTTCGGGACAAAACACCTGATAACAGTGTCGAACCTCAATCAATAGCAAGGAGGGGATCTGTTAGGACGTCACGAACAGGTCTCTCAGTGCCACCACCTCGATCTCCCATCGAGAAATGTCAGCGAGGGCCTTCACCTGCCTAGAACTTGAGGGCACGTCATTCCACTTGAGACCGGAGCCCCGAGAGACGAGATGCCCATAGGTTTCCACCCAGGACAGGGGAATGTCAGGACTCCCCACATAGGCCATCTAGGGCCGAGCGTCAGCACGGACAAGACCGACCTGACAAGCGTCAGGATCATCGAAGAAGCACCAGGTGAGCTGAATGCGAACGTCGCTCCTCGGGCCGTCAAGCCTAGGAGAGAAGGGACGACCTGGAATAGCCCATCCAGTGTTTCACTGAATAGATCGAAGGAATGCAGAGTTAGAGGCAACCGGCTGACATAATGGTGACCCCAGCCCATAATGCACTATTCGATGAAAGGGCAACAAGGGACTCATCAACCCCTTTCTTTTGCTATTCTTTCACTAAATTTCTTCATTGGAGTTACGTCCCACTGTCTCAGGATATAAGGGAGTAGCATTACAGTCTTTTATAAATCAAGTTAAACTTATTTTTAACAATTAATCACAAACAAAGTATAAAAATTAAACTATGAAGTCACCTCACATCTTGTACATATAATACAAAATTTAAAATAAAAACTTAAGAGAAAAAGCGCTACTCATTTATGAGCGCTTGTGCCCATACATAAGGATGGTGAAATAACCACCCCACCCTAACCTGTTAGATTATACTTGGGTGTACATTTTCATTGGCTCCCATACTAACATAGATGCTACTGGACCATCAGCATTCTCTCTCCCAAAAAAATTTTAGTCGATCCATGTTAACCAAAGGCTTCCTTAATTAGATAATCTTCATTAATTAATCCAATCTATCGAGTCATTCCTTGTTGCATGATAGGAGCCATCGCTGGTACTCCACGGTTCTGCCTTTCCATGTTACCATGCCATCCTGCAAAATCAAATTCATCAAAATTCATGACCAAAGAATCAATCTCCTTCAATTTAATATATGTATGTTAAAAAGCAAGGCCTGCTTCTCTATGTGTAAGTTAAAGATAAAATATTAATCCATAAATATATTCAAATGTTTGAAGACAAAGTAAAATAAGCAATCACAAATCAAACTATGACATCAAATTTAATGAGGAAAACCGTGCAAGATAAAAAGAAAAATCATAAAATGAATCCATTAAAATCAAACGAGAATTGCAATTTTTTCTGTGCAAGTTTTTGAGGTTTACAAAAAGAATAAGAGGAAAACAATCATTTGAAGATAATAAAGTTTATCTCATACTCACCAATAAGATGGATGATTTTTTCTACCTCTAAATGCCCCAAAAGTATCTTCCAAAGATGTGGAGAAAACAATACAATAAAAACACAAGCAATCGTTCTCATTTTCCTGTTGAATCAAGAGCTTGAAAGATAGTAGAAATGGCATCTGGAATGGCATGAGATGTGAGAGAAAGTCTGCTGTAGACTACCTTTCTTCTTTTTAAAGAGACCTTCAAGAGCAATGTTTTTGACTTCTCAAAGAAACTATTTGTTCTACTGCTCAAACCCTCTCTCTAACTCTTCTTTTCCACTTGTTTTTCTTGAAAGAAGAAAAGATAAAGAAAAAAAAAAAACTCCACTTGTTTTCAAGTGAGTCTCCATTTTCTACAGAATTCACTGATTCACATAAATTGGACCTCTTCATCACATGGGTTGGGTCATAGCTGTTTAATTCCTCGAATTATTTATGGTCAAACCAAAAAACCAAAATTTACTAATAATTAGGGTGAAACTGAACTAAATCCGTTGACTTAAAAAAGTTTGCATTTTTTTGAAATCATTATAAAAACAACGAAAAATTTTCCCCAACCAAATAAAGTCCAAATAATTCGGGTAATATAAAAAACAGAAAAGTAAAATAAAAATTCCCATTCACTTTACAACCGTTGGGATTTTTTTTTGTTGTCATTAAGGAACCTAGTTAGCTTGGATTTAGGATTAAAAAACAATTACTTGGAGTGTGAGAAACAACTTTACAACCTCCACTCATGGATTATTTAAACAATATTAAATAATTAAATAAATCTCTCGCATGGTTTATTTAAATAATATAGGAAACAACTAGTGCTAACCCTTACAAACAAAAAGCTTACAGAGCCTCCATATGGCCACACCTCACAAAAGAACAAGAGCGAAAAAGTCATAGGCCCGCGTAATCACAACGTGTTATCACTACATAATTAATTGCCCAAAGGAATGGTATATTTAAGATGCAATACTCACTGTTTGCTACATAAAAGTATGAGTTGCAGCCCTATGTATAACATCCAAGTTAAGTTCTGCAATGATTTCGTGTAGAATTTAGTTTCATTAAATTAATTGAGAAGATTATGTGATTGAGATCCACTGATTTATTGCAATATAGAGTTGTATAAAATGTAGTAATTAGTCCATCTTGTTCCACACCCGAATCGGTGAAAGTTATTTTTGATTCAAGTATGACTTGTGGAGATACAATTGATGTTATGATTTTGTGTATGTTCTATTTTTAGTATTTTATTTTTACTCAGATAATAGTATTAGGTGAATTGAATGTTATAGTTTTGATATTTTATCATGCTTTGTGATTAACGAAACAAATCTTATTCCAATTTTTTTTGTACCACATTCATATTATACACATAATAAATTGATTGATAATGTAAAACGTGTACTAAAAGATATATATCTAAAAAAAAAAGATACGAATTTTTTGCCCAGATATTCTTAAGTTAAACAAATGTTTCTCGAATTCAAAATTCGAATTTTGTTTTCTCAATCCCAATTAAATAACTATAAGTTGGACCCGGATGGTGCAACTCCTAGCTAGGATGAAATTTGGCTGCTACCCACGTTGGACTTTAGGTCCTGTTTGATTTTGTTTTTTCTATTTCTATTTCTTTGTCTAGAAATAGCAAAAACGGTTTTTGCCGTTTCTGTGCTAAGAAATGATTTTTGGAATTGTAAAAAGGTGTTTGATTTTTCTGTTTCCCGAAACATTTTCAACAATGTAATCGAGTTCAAGACATGAGTAAAGGCACGACATTGTATGAATGCAACTTACGAGTGAAGGCATGACGTTGGAGTTGTAGGTATGCTTCATGGAAATGGACTTTAGAAGGATAAAGGTAATTTGAAACTGTGAGCTTCGCACAACCAAGTTGGAATAGACGCATCTGGATAACGAGAAATTTCAACTATGGGTTAGGGTTTGGGTAGGTCGAGTAAAGTATTGGGTTTCTTCACAATTTTCGTTGCTCCCACTTGTTTCTCCATTTCTGTTTCTAGACGCAGAAATAGGCATAAATTTTTATTTCTATTTCCAAAAACAAGTGAAACAAAAGAGAAAAATCAAACGGTTGTTGGGGTATTTTTCCGTTTCTGAGCATAGAAAAATGGAAAAATCGTTTCTGAAAACAAAATCAAAAAGGGCCCTAACTTTTCTGCTATTAGGGTCTTGTAGCCAAAGAAATGGAGTTCAGATCTGGTCCTCGTATGAGAATCATTCGCATACCATGCTTGATTCATACGTGGATTCGGACCTGATCCAAACTCAAAGATAATGGATATATATCGGGTAACAGTAAAGTTCCTGATGGGTAACAGCAAAAAATATTCCCCCCAACAATATACCCAATAGATTGAGATAGGGATAAAGAAGAAGAGAGAAACTTTTTTTTTTTTTTGGTAAGGAAGAGAGAAACTAACCTATGAACATGTCGAATCCACGGATTTTGAGCTCTCTGTACTCTTGACGCAAGGCACATGACTCACAGCAGCAATGAACAAGGCAATCCCCACAGGAACTCCCTTGCAGGTTATATTGATGCCTCATCCTGGACCGATACATACACGAATAGAACGGATGCAAGCAAGTGAAGTGCCTGAGAAGTGCATAGATTGCTCCATTTAGAAATCCAGAGGGGGATCCTCTATCGAGGATATCAGTGATCTGGCCGAAGGTGATGCAGGGACACCAACATGTTATACAAACTGCAAATCAATCCTTCATGATCAGATTTTAATTAATGTGAAGTTTTTGGACAGAAATTATGGGGAGTTTTTGTATTTTAGAAAGAAAAATGGTACCATGGTATAAGAGCAAAATTAGATTAATTAGAGTACTTACAGTTTGTAATATCTCCACCGGCGCAGCAAAGGGCGGAGGACCAAGGAACTGGAGCTTGAGGGCGAGGTGGAGGAGCATATGTGGGAGTAGTCCAATTATACGTCTGGTTTGCTGAACTCACTGGAATGCTGGTGGCCGGGGCTGCACCGAAAGGTGGAAGAGGTGGGGCAGTGGCAGAGGACGACGCTGGGGTGAACTTCTGGTTGACACTTAGTGTCTCAGACGAGTACATGTTTCTTACCTTTCAATTGATCCAAGGAGGTTTAAGGAGGTCTATAGGCTTGATCTGTTTGTGCATACAGAGAGAGAGAGAGAGAGAGAGAGAGAGAGAGAGAGAGAGAGAGAGAGAGAGAGTCACATATATAACTTACAATACTTTTGTAATTATCTAGTTATATATATATTAGTCACTATCTGTCTTCCATGGTGAGAGGGGCTGATTGGGATTATTTGAGCACTTTTAATTTGTGCAAAGGCTCTACAAATTGAGCTAATTCCAATTTTAATTTGTCACCTATCAGTTTCGTGTTTTTGATTTAAACTGCTTTCTCCTTGTT
>NW_024869153.1:16499-18670 GCF_013358625.1 Macadamia integrifolia
TTTTTTTTTTGCAAAGAAGTTGTAAAGAAGAGAGGGCGTAGGCTATTGGAGAGGGGAAAACGTGGGGAGGAGGAGGGTGCTCGATGGAGCTTTATGCGGCTCGTGATACCATGTTGAAATTGTATATTGGCATTCACTTTAATGAATGTACAATGGTGCTCTTATATAGAGATTACAATTATTGAGTTATAGACAAACTCTATGATCACATGTGGGAGACTCAAATTCTAACAGTAATGGGGTAGGACTCTGTTAACATATGTGAGTAATGAACAAAAAGTCTATTATCACATGTGAAAGTCCTATTCCAACTCTGCTGTCTCATGAGGTAGTTTTAGACTGCAAGTAGTCTCTAGAGTTTGTGCTCACTGAAAATGCCTACAATGTAGGAGAGGTTGTTGAGTGTGAGTATGACTCTAGAGGTTGAGTTTGAATCGGATGCTAACTGTCCTGATACTAGGTTAGTTCCTCTCTTCCCCAATATATCTCAGAAGGTTGGGGAATTTAAATTTTGCAGGATGGCAAGGTAACGTAGAAAAGATGAGCAGTGGAATGGCGATGGCTCCTAATTCGCAACAACGCCTGACTCGTTAAGGTGAATTAATGAAGATTATCTGGTTATATGGAGACCTACCCTTTTGGCTCTGAAAAGATTAATCTGTTACATGAGATGACTATGAAAATTTTCTGATTCAAAATATGTATTATCTATGTACAACATGTGCGGTGACCACAGAGTATTATTGGTTCGCTCTTCAGAGATGGATTTACTTGCATTCATTGCTTGACTCTATTCCATAAAAGTTCATCCGACCATTGTTTCAAGGAGGCTAACCCTATTACAGATTATTTAACAAAAGATGCCACTAAGTACATCTGAAGTTTCGTCTTTGAGTATAGTCTTTCTAACTTAATTTTGGGATGAGCTCGCTGTTGATATGCGGCACCCCCTCAGAAAAAAAAAAAAGTATTATTTAATTATACTTTGTTGAATGATTGTATAAAAATAAAAATAAAAGAATACTTGTGATTAATGTTTATAATTACGTACATGGGAGGCGATGAATGACAGTGCAGGAGCGATTAGTGTTTCACCTCAAGTCCGATATATGATTGGACCATTATGGAAATCAATATTTCAGTCATTAAAACATCCAATCACATGACCACTTATGCGTATCGGTATAAAATAGTAGTTTTTATATTGTTTACAGAAACCTTGGTGATTAAATGTTTTGTCATCGTTAAATCTCATCCCTTTTTATTTTTTATTCAAGAACAAGTTTTGAACCTTCGACCATTAAGATAAGTACACGATCAACAAATCATTTAGGCGTCGAAGAGGCTTGCATCTCACCCCTATTATAATAAATTGAAAACATATTTCGCCATGTTAGTCCATCGACTCAGATAGGGGTGTCAATCCTAGATTCAGACTAATCGAGCCAAACCATTTAAAGTTTGAATTGACCTGATTTGATTACAATACATAGATCATTCCTGATGCAAGGACACTACCTATGGACGGCCAACCGATTAATAGCCTAATATGTTTAAAGCTTGTTTATAACCTACCTAGAGCTTGTTTATCAAGCTCGACATATTTAAAATTTGCTTATGACCCCTTTAAAGATAAATGTATCATTAGACTATCTAAGGCCTGTTTAACCGGATTTAAGACTGACACCCGACCAACCGTTTATAAAAAAAAACCATGCCTAACCTATATGATGTCAGGTTTTCAAGTGGAGAAGATCAATTAGACTCGATCGAAACCAGCTCAATCCAACGGATTGATATATAAATATCTGTTTTTGGAAAAAAAATGGTTTCGGACTTCTAAGTCACATAATTGATGGGTCAGTGGACTATTTCAAGGACTAATCTAAGGTTTATCATATTTACATGATCTATACTCATCAGGATATCATTAATGAATAGTTTGGGTTTTTTATTTGTTTTTATTTTTTAATTTATTGATGAACAAAATTAAAGAGGTCAGAGATGAATTTTCTCTTTTTTTATTCCATGAAACAGGATTAGCCATGAAGGTATGAATCATCTATTGGAAACCATAAACCAAAAATTTATACGATTTAGTCTTAATTAACCCAATCAATTGTCAATGAACCTACTTGCTTTTTAAAGCTTCCAAACATACATCTCTCCCC
>NW_024869153.1:18690-19146 GCF_013358625.1 Macadamia integrifolia
CCCCCCCCCCCCCTCTCTTTCTCTCTATTATAAAATATCCAAAACTTCGCGATCAGGCAAGAATTATCTCACACTCACTACTAACTACTGTTGTGAAGCTCAAGCAATTCAAGGGACTCTTTTACCTCTTCTATTATTCACTAAAATTCTTCATTGGAGCTACCTCCCATGGATGTAAGGGAGTAGCATTACAACCCTAATTAAAATCCAGTTTAAGTTAATAATAAACAATTAATCACAAAATACTAACTAGATAATCTTCATTGATCCAATCTATCGAGTCATTCCTTGTGCTCAATAGGAAGCATCAACCAAGATTTAACCATCAGTATTCAGAACCAAAGAATCAATCATATCTTCTTCAATTTAATATATGTTAAGAAGCAAGGCCTCCCCATCTATGTATGTCAAAGATATAATAATTCATAAATATATATATATATATATATATTTGTA